>NC_049994.1:8751809-8763622 GCF_000003815.2 Branchiostoma floridae | reverse complement strand
TGAAGTCCTTCCCCAGCTTATGTTACTGTTTTATGCCACCGGAGGAATCTGCTTGGAGATTAGGAACGTCCCCCAATTTGAGCTGGTCTCATTCGGCCTAATGTATTTACGATATAGCAAGTTGGGGTAATTTTATGACAGTCATTGATGCGTCATACAAAATTCGGTTGTTTTAGTGACAAATTTCTTGATGTTCCTTGTCGAAGGCCATGGCACAGCGTCGCTGAAAATCCTACGACAAACTTAAAAACGCACGACGAATGTACACCCTTTTACACTAAATTGTTAAATGATGATAAAACGAAGCTTTGAAGCATTTGAATTCGTTTTCTACCATACAAACGATACGCAGTGTAACGTCAACCCCACAGCGATGTTTCGTCTACCAACAGCATCATTTTTTTCTTTATTACAAACCTTATCAAACTCCCGTCTATATCTTATACGCGTTGCTAGATCTGTTATACACTGTCAGGCATTTTGGTAGGCTAATTTTACGGCAAACAAACTTATAGAAAAGTGACATCGATCTGAACACCACCTTTTGCTGTTTTGCACGTGTTTCATACATGGGCAACTAAGGTTAAACTAATTAGATGTCCTTGGTGGTGTCCTCACTGTAATGGAAAAACAGGTTCTTCCACAACTATAGCGAATGAGCGTTCAAATAGCTATCTAAGCTGCCTTTAGTACTGTGGTGGGAGTGGCCTTTGATATATAGACCGATTTTGACTATCAGTCTATATATTCGTCCAATAAGACTGTTTTAGTTGTGGTGTGACATGTGTAAGTTTTAACGAAAGTATGTGAGCTCGGTCTATGTTGCAAGGTAAGCGTAGACAACATAACGTGTACAGGGTTCAGACTGTGCCCCTATCTGAAGAAAATGTCGGACATCTCTCACTACATGGCGGTAGCCTTGTGTTCCTTCCTGGCGTATCCTGTCGTGTATGGTACGGTGGCGCCATACATGCTGAAACTGCTGGTCTTTCAACGATATGCTACTCTGGACAAGGCCAAGCAGAAATATGTCCATATGATGTAAGTACACCATGATATTGCAGAAGATGTACAAATATGTAGCACAAAAAAATAATGCACAGACGATGTACACAACTAATTAATCTCATTTTAGCTGACCTTTCGATGCCTGTCAGACATCGTTGGTTTTCGAGTGCGTCACATATTTAGTCCCAATGTTGAATGATTTGGACAATTATCTTGCTAAAATGCTTTAAAACCGAAAACGTTTTGATTCCCGGTTTTTCCAATTCTTATGCCTTCTCCATTTCTTTGATTGGTGAATAACTAGAACAACATCATTGATCTACACCGCCGTGGCGAGTCCGTGTGCTCTATATGTTCACCATTTTGACCAGGAATTGGCCCGTGCAACAGAGAATAATGTTCTCAGGTATGTAGAATATGAGCTATACATAAATAATAAACTGTGTACGTATTTCAATAATTAGTTATTTATTACAGATTTTCAATACTAATTGTCATATTATTGGGCCTTGTGTTCTCAGACATGTAGAATACGAGCTATGTATCTATGTCTATTTGGCGGGATAACTGCCCTTCTGGCGGCGGGGTAACACACCAGCTTCTGTATCTGAATCTATATAGCCGTTATTAGGGTGCGGTCACATAGGTCGTGCGATCGTCGTACGATCGTTAACTTCGGGCAATTTGTAATGTACATCTCCTGCAAAGTTCAACCGTCTTGGTACACAAACTGCTGTTTTGGATCCATGTGTGTGGTTGGTTTTGTCACGGCCTGCTTAAAAATCCTATGGCATCAAAATCGTACGACGATCGCACGACCTTTGTGACCGCGCCCTAACCGGCCTTCGGCGTAACACACACGCTTCTGTATTGGTATCGATAACGTTGTAGCCCGTATAAACACCATTCGGCATAGCACACACCCTTCGATATTGATGGCAAACTGCCCCTCCTCGTCACTTAGCATAAACTTCCAATACTAATCGTTAAAAAATACATGGTGCAAAGACTACAATGGTTGCATCGGGCATATATGTCTTTTTCTACATGTAGGTACGACTGCCCTGCAGTGCGCTATATCTTGGCACTGGTACTGGGATACACCACTGGAGGTGAACGCTTGAAAATGTTATGTTTATACATATCTGTTTTTACTCAATAAGATAACATGAAAAAAGTACAAACAAAAGTACAGACACGAAGTGGCGTCGAGCTCAAGTTGTCACAACTTAATATTAACGCAGCCACTTATACAATGGAAAGTAAAATATTAAGACCATTAAACTTTATAATTACATTCAGTAAATGAATAAATCAATAAGTACATGACGTTTTGGCGTGAGTTCAAAACCCCTCCATAAAACAAAGCAAAAATGACATATGTAATAAAAAGCGTTTCTATGATGTCACGTTGAGTAGCTGACTTAATTATTACCTTTGCCAGAATGGCAAGGTTATGTTTTAGGCTTGTATGTCTGTCTGTCACCAGCATATCTCGAGAAGCCTTGGATGGATCCTGATGATATGTGATAGGTGGGTAGGAGTCGGCAAAACAAAGGTCAAGTTCGATAATGGGCCCCCTAGCGGCTTCCTAAGGTACTGCAGCGGAACTTATATTTTTGATAACTCGTGTTCTGGACATGCGGTGGTCGTGATTTTTGAGTGGTAGATAGTCCTTGGAGCAGAGAGTGAGTGCTGTAAATTTGGGCCTCCTAGCGACTTTTTTTGAACTGCGGGCGCCGGTTTCCTTTCAAACTTTGGACTAGAATTACTAACACTAGATTACTTACACGATTCAATATTTATTATGCAAATCAACAGCTAATTTGCATAATTAATGAGGAAAGTTTATAAATCCACTGCATTCCATCATAGGGTTTTCAAACTTGTCACATATGTACCTGAGAATAAGAGAAATTTCAATACATATTAATTATGCAAATGATGACCTCATTTGCATAATTAATGGTAATGTGAATCTGTTTACAGATCGTCATGATTTTTGGTATGCAGATAGCCTTAGTGAAGAATTGCATGATGGAAAACTAATTATGCAAATCATCAGCTAATTTGCATGATTAATGAGGAAAATTTATAAATCCACTGCATTTCATGATAGGACTGTCAAACTTGTCACATATGTAGCTGAGAAAGAGGCAAATGTCAATACATATTAATCATGCAAATGAGTCATCAAATTGAGATCTAATTTGCATAACCAATGGCGAAATTATATGCACAAACTCCAGACATATAATATAAAAGGTAATTAGTAATATGTTTATGTCTACAGGCATCATTGTATATAACAAACCTGGTTTATTTGGCAAAGGTATGTGTTCGTGGAACTCTAGTTCGATAATAAAATGACGATACTTCTATATTTGCTTCGGTGAAATTAAAGAGAGCCGCTGAATGATATGATATATGTATATATGCTTTCATAATTATGTGTTTATTTGTATGTCTAGAAAGTGTGGTGACTCTCATTGACGTCGGATGTTCAGACATATCCATGTTTGGCTTCTTGGCACATCATGTCGTCACCGGCTACACAGCGTTGGTGACTTGTGTGAGCATTTACACCAATGAGGTTTACACGTATCAATGAATCCTTTCAGATAATAGTCTAAGAATCATGATGGTAAAAGAGGGCGCACCAGTGTCGACCGTAGGTGGTGTAGCCCCGGTCGGACCCCAAAGCCACAATTTGTCCTGAAATCCCGCGGAACTACAGCGAGGTTACCTGTCGATGCCCTCACGATTAGCTCCTGGTGGGTCTATTTGTTACCGTGTCGACGTCCCTGGTTGATTTTGAATCCGAATTAAAATCAACCCGGGCCCGGTCAATAATACCCCTGTAGTCGGATTGTGTCCCCTTGGGCCACGTAGGAATGACACTACAAAATGACAAAATACAGCCTATGAACCCCTTTTCCCCAATTGTGACCAATGTATAACATGGCACCAAGGCATTGAAGATGCTTTTAACGTTTGATCTTTAATATAGCTTGGTTCAAGATACACCACGTTATAAACAAAACTGCAACCAATCTGATCAATATCATACCACATGAATGATAAAGGGCATGAACTTCTTATTGTCAGAGTTGGCAAAAACACTCTAGTTTACTAGCATTTCTGAAATTTAACAACGTGTTCAATAAAAAAATGTAGAATTTGTAAAATATCTCTTTTGTACTTCAGGTCTACCCATGTTTACCTGCCTACGCCAACATCGGGCCGGTGACTGAGTTCTCTACAATTTGGCTGAACATAAGGTAGGTGGACTCTACAGACAGAAATATATAGACTAGTGATAGATGAACATTTTAAGGTGTCCGGTCACAAGGGTTACAATCCTATGAATTGTCATTGAAATAGCTAGGGGGGGGGGGGGGGCACAACAAAAGACTCGGCAGACTTAAGTATCAATAATCTACCATTAATAGACAAGTTTGTGTTTCATACCTTTAAGTATAACGAAAATTTCCTATTTGGACGGTTTTAGCCACAAAAATTGCATTATGATGTCACAATTTCGTCATAATAAGGTCATAACGATCTCAAAATTCCGGAAAATATATAAAAAGATCCCGGTCCACGATCCTCGGCAAATTTGGTGATCGTAACCCAGGCCGTTTTGAAAATACTAGGTGGGGGCCAAAAGAGCACCCCCCCGGCCTCAGGAACCCCCCCCCCCCCCCACAAAAAAAACGGTCTAGATAGAGTTAATGTTACTTTTAACAGTTTAAAATTGATATCATTTAGATTCTTCTTTGACATCATCTAAATTTTGATACAATATCAAGGAAAACTGATCAGTGTTTCATGTGTTTGTCACAAACACAACATGTATATCATGTGTATATGAAAATATATAGTAAAAATATATGAAATGTATATGAAATAATTTGTCCCTTTCTTTTCAATCACTAGGATCTTGCTAAAAGAACTTGATATTCCACAATCTTCCACGGTAAACAAGGTCAACAACCTCGCCTTTTTCCTGTCCTTTTCCTACGTACGAGTTTGGCTGTTGATATTTTATGAGTAGTAAGTAAACAATTTACCTTGGAAACACAATAATGGATATGAATACTAATCAATTATGTTCTATCTCACAAATCTCCTGTATTGTATGAAATGCTTTGTTTTCCAACATTGATATGTGCAAATATCTAGATCTGTAAAATTATGTGGACCATTTTTGAGGGACTGATCTCATAATAAGCCCAAATGTTTTATATATTTGATAATGCTCTCCACGGCGGAATGTTTGGAGGATTTTGAATTTCCAATCAAATACGCTGACTTCGACGCCTTGTACCTTTCTTATGATCCTGTTCTTGATGTTATGCCTTTAAACATAAACTTGTTGATACCGTTTAATTTTGGCCTATTTTGTAAGTTTTTACGAATTTTTAAAATTTTTATTCGGTGTAAGTTGACGTAATCCTATCCCAAACTCCGAAGTTTGAGACGGTGGATTATTCAATTCTGCGATGTCCTAGATACAATAGAATGAAGAACTTTATTGCACAACAATTGTACAAGGTACAAAGCATGGCATCTACAGTTCTATAAGGTTAGAATGAATGGCAAAATAAATGGTTTTGGATTTAGTTATTCTATGCGATTACCCAAAGTATCCCAAAAGGCGTAAAACAAATAACTGGCTTCTATTGTATCTTTTTCAACATTCCAGTAAAAAAGAGTGCTTTTCATCATAAGGCATCTTGCTTTTACATGTACCAATAGTTTTCAACTTGATTTGATCCTAAGGTTTGTTTTCCAGCATACCCATCACACCCCTGTTGCTGACAAAGGAATTCTACCTGCTTGAGTGGCCAGTTGTGGTTACCTTTTTATGCGGTTCCCAATTCTTCCTCGTCATCAACTTGTACTGGTACGGCCTTATGTGCATGCGGTTTCCAAGAGTCATTTTAGGATATGGAAAGAACGACTAAACTACATGTATTTGCTTCGAAAGACAATAAAGAATATAATCCTTTTCTGTATTTGGTAACATATGTGAATATACCTTAGCACTTGATATTGTTATATTAGTTATGGTTAGAAACCATATGCAAAGATGTTTTGACAAAGACATTGTATCTTCCGCGATGATCAGTATTTACGCAATACAAATGTTATCTTGATGATGCTAGACTACCACAAGGAACTCTTTTGAAATATGTTTTCAACAAAATTCTGCTGCAGTTCATAGACGAACAGTTACTTGGCCCAAACATTTATCAACTACCCTAAAAGCTGTCTACTACAGAAAATTCAAGACCATAGCATATCCAGAAGATAAAATGACCAACAGTTCTTCGATATTCTTATTCCTTTTTGTTGGACTTATTATACAGAATGCCTCGATAGTAAAACAAGAAATACATGAACACACGAGTAGACAGCTGCCAGTCTTTTTTATTATCGTTAACATTAATTCATAACTAGGGTAGTGTCCTTAAATAAGTCTTTGTATTAATCCAAGCAAATTTGCGTAATGGTAACTTTTTTCCTTGCAAAACTTTCAGTCACTCAAATAACTCGATCTACAAAGTACGCTTACACATTGATTTAGAAAATAATCCCCCATCCCCTCGAATGGCCAGCAACATTTTGTGATGATGCTACTACAATGTACATTGTGTATGTTAAAAGTTACTGTGTCAGAATTTGTTTTTGTAACTCTAAAAAGAATGTGCAAACATCTGATTCCCAAAAGAAGCTCTCTTTCACTACACTGTCCCATTTGTGGTCATTGGAGGACATAATTTGAAGAAAAAAAACTAACTTTGGTGGCTTTGAAACCAATAAAAGATGTGGTTGTTTCCACATAATGGTATCCAATATCAGAATTTGTGGGACAACGTATTGCATAGCTATACATGTATATTTGGTGAAACTAACTTATCAACTGTTACCTACAGGAAGGTTTGAAAATGCTTTCATCTCCAGCCTAGGAATACAAGTCTAGAAAAGATTTTATGGCACAACCCAAGAAACAGACAGCTGGCAATGGAAACAACAATATTTCTGGACTTTATATTCAGTATGTCACAATCGTCACTTATAAACTTGTAAATGTATATGCCATGATGGTAAAGCTAGAATTACACATATACATTCAAATTTACCATGCAAATTGCAAGTTAAACTGTTCAACTTTCAATGTTGTTTTATTGTTGTTTTTCGCAGTAGTCAATCTGCCACAAATGCATAGCACTGCGGTTATATTATCCTAGCATGACTTTTGTAAAGGTTTGTTTCAACCACCAATCCCTATATAATCCAAAAGATAGCAAAAACATCTTTTCCCCTCCTACATGGAAAATAAAACCAGTGCAAAAGTAAATGAACTTACAGTATCCAACATCGCAGACAATCCCTACAGCAAAATCAGAAATAGTGCACCAAAAGTGCAACTACCGAATAAGCTGAGAAACCTTTATACCAACTGAAGAAACACAGTTTGACAAAAAGATAGAGGTCCTTTCCTAAATATATTTGTCTAAGACTATCCACCAAGACTTCAGGTATGAAACTCGAAGAAGACATCTAGCATATCTAAAGAGCGCATTCATAACATAGTAGTAAATTTCCCCACTAGTTTGCACTGTACATATAAGTAATATCATCTTATAATTAGACTTTAATCTATTGAAGTTACCCTTATTCTTGACATATGTACTGGAATGTTACCCTACTACCACCTAACAGCTACTGTACACTGAACATAGCCAAAATGATCTCGATATAAGCAACTCAATAAACATTAATCAATTGATAACAAATATCTTACACCAACCAGTATATATAAACAATGGACAAAATTATACAAAAAAATGCTGCATTTTCCTTCACAGCTACACTTCTCACACCATTTTTTCGCCTAGAAAACTTCTAGTATTGATATATAAAAATACTAAGCTACAACATGCAGTTGTCACGGGATTTTATAGGGGGCACTGTTGCACTGTAAGTTTCATGCTTATAAGGCGAACATTAGCAAATATGCTGGCCTTACATGCCTGTTTTTACTGAAAAACAATGTTCCGTGCAATCCATGCAACCATTTCCAAAAGCTAACCAGTATCTCACTTAGCACAATACATTTCCTACCAAATTTTGGTATCTACAGTTGACAGTCACAATCTAACCTGTTACTGTCAAAGGTTCAAAACTTGTGCTGTTTTTTCTTCTTTTGGATTTGCCAATATTGCCACATTTTCAAGCTGAATTTTTCTCTAACTTCCTTCACAACTTTGCTGCTTTAGGTGTCTAGCTCATATAAGTTGTCAAATATCAGCTTTGTCTTTGAAAATGTGTCATTTAATACATAATCTTTTTCAGTCCATAACAAAATTCTACCAAGTCTACCATGATACTAATATACTGGTTATTGTAGATGATACTACATGTATATCCAATTATCATACCCCCACGTTCATGTAATATTGTCTATTTCAGTAGATGAGATGATATTTGATATGACATTGATTTCTTTCTGAAAACAGTGACTCTTGCACACAATTGTTGTTTGGACTTGGAAATTCAACTCTAGCTCTGTTACACACATACATGTTGTACCAACTATACATTATGACTGCTTTTGAACTGCTTGCAGATCCAAGCAAGATAGATAGGGGGCGTTGTTAGTCTTCCTATAGGAAAGCACTGGGATTTGCCCGTGGGTCCTTCTGGTTTCGGAATCGTACTGCGAGCCACACACCGACAATCTGTAGGGGTAGAAAACATGGGTAAGAATACAGATTTCAGCTTCTTTGAATCTAACACTATACATGCAAGCTCTTTGATAACAGTATAACACTTAAAATGTTTGGTAGAAATCACACACTTTAATGTAATAACAGCAAACTATGCAAATGATTGAACACATTAAGTTAGCACACTATTGGTACTTGACACCAAAGTTGCACTGGTCAAACAAGTCCTATGGATAGGGGTGGATACCAGTACGGTGTATTGGTACAAAACATTTTTTGGTTGTGGACCTAAAAAAACATCAGTGGACTGGATTTTAGACCACTTAGAAAATGAACAGATTATATTGGAAAAAGTCCATGTGTTTTAGGGCTTACTGGTCCAAGAAAATAACATGAACAAAGTAGAGTTGATAGTCATTCTTACTAAGTTTCTACAGTCAAACTTTGTCTAAGTTAAAAAAGGCAGTCAGTGTTATTTACAGGAAGATAGGATTTTAAAACGCCAATAAAAGTCAGAATCCTTAGTAGTGAAATGGACCATTGTGTTGTGTATTGCCCATTCACAAGTTATCACAATTAGGTCCAGGTTCAGGTCCGGGCCTGATCTTCTGGACCTGATCCGTACATGGACATGAATTTTCTGTACCGGTACCCATGGATGCTGAGGATTAATAACTACGGAGTCCTTACCTCTGTGAAACTGAAGAAGAGACCTACTCCCCCGGATACTCTAAGTGCTGTCCCCAGTGTGGGTAGTAACTTCTGCATACAGGAGGGGCAGTTTGCAGGACTACTGTCCTTCGCACAGGGCAACTAAACACAAACACAAACAACAACAAACAGTACTCAGTCATACCATTCAATGGATGTGAAGAAAACAGAGATAGGATTATTCATCATCATCTAGGCATGCTGGTTGCATGGATGATGATGATTCATACCTAGACAAAAATAAGCAAAAAAACAACAACAACAACAACAAGAAAATGGTCACAATGGTCTTGTGCTCCTTATGTAGAAGTTAAAGTGAGCACTATATGTACCACATGTTTGACCAAATAATCAACACTAAAACAGGCTCTGCATAGCCAAGAAACAGGGAATGCAAGTAACATTTGTTTCATATGATGTATTTGGCATTCCATGCAGGGAAAATCTGTGTGAAAAAAACAAACAAACCATACTGGTAAAAGCAAAGATTGCTGTAGACCTTCTCAAAAACTATTTACATATCTATTTGAACTTCAACTTTTGATTGAGAACTCAATTGTTAAAGACTTACACTGGTACAGACAGGGTCTTTAGGGTCTGCGGATGTGCTGTTGTACAGGCCGCAGCAGTTGAAGGCCTTCTGTGTGTCCGCTCTTGTTGCCGTGGCAGAGTGGTTCCAGCCAAATTTTAGTAGTTGTTCCTTTAGATAAGAAACAAAAAGTCATAAATATTTATCATAACATCAGGAGCCTATTTGTTTGAATGTTCCAAATATCTGAAGTATTCCTGGTCGATCTCGACAAGGTGAAGATATTGGATTCCGAACAGGATTACTTTCTATGGGGAGTGAAAGAGGCCATTTGATTTACGTAAGAGCCCATCAACCTTCCATCAACCGAGACGGGGGCCGATACCGGCTTCCAAGCACCTTTGCCCCATTGCTGACGTCACACTTCCGGTCTGGATGTGTGATATAAGCATTGGGTCATTTCAACTTGAAAAGGATCAGGATCAATTTCTACTCATATTTGTAAATTATGTCATCATTGCATTTTTAAACCATGGATCAACATAGCAGTGCAACAGTAGAAATTTTCTTCACATGTGCAAGTGAGTCATAGACATGTGTACATCTATGTGCACCTTTGATGCTCGCTAGTCCCCCAAAGCTACAAAATATATGTTAGCCAATGGACTGAATAAAGTATAAAATAAAATCAACGGTTCTTGGTGGAAGTCAATGTGCATTGTTGCCACATTGACACACCAAATCCGTAGTGTGTTTTTGGTACACAGTTAGACAGATTAGCCAAAGACTGAAGAGGCTCGGTGGGAGTTACTGTAATTCCTGTTTTATTAACGGTAACTTTATGTTCACGGTTTTCACGGTGACGTCTGTGCCGCGAAGTTATCATTGCCGTTAAAAAATCATTCGTCTTTCGCCCCCCTCCCCCTTCTCCGCTACCATCCAAGTACTTAGAACTAGTACTTACTAGTACGTTACGAATGTCTTATCCATTCACACAACACACTTTCAACACGCAACGATCGCCACAATAACAACTCAAACACAAATTCTCCTCAAGAAATAAAACATTTATTCTACAAGCACAAAATTGTGTCATTTCTTTTACTTATGTACATGTTTACGTTACGATAACATAAACCGCTATTTTGTTTACATCGCCGCTAGCAGGCAGCATGTGTACATTTACAAACTAAAAAACTACTACAGTGCTATTCAAGCAAGGAATTACTACAGGATCATCACTGAAAGTACTAGTACTAGTACAAAAAATGACTCGTATATTTGTACAACTACAGCTAGCGATACATAAAAAAAATGTTACAAAATGGCGGTACCCAAGCCAAGCGTTAGACAAAGGAATTTTCAACAAAGTCGCGGAATTTCAGGTGATGAGTACAAATAAACCAGCGAATTTACTGAAATACCAGTATGTTGTAAAAATAAAAGTTGATTCAACACATATACGATACAGGGAGTCATTATTGTATAGAAATGTGCCACCGGCGACCGGAGGAAAAAGAAACATATCGGCTTTGTTTACTAACAAAACTTACGTACACGCCGTGACATGGCTGCGATAACAATCTACTTAGTACATTATCATAGTTTAACTAGATTTCTACAAGTTAAAAACAGAACAAAAAATAAAACTGAGTAGTACCGGTCTTTACAAATACAAGTAATGGCTATGGAATTACAGCAACTAAGATTCACAACAATAATAGCGGGGAAATTTTTACGACTAGAAACGTGGCAAACAAAACTCCGCTTACATGCCGAAAAAAAGACGTTCGTTTCATAATTCTGAGTTGGAACTACTGTAAATA
>NC_049994.1:8743756-8751691 GCF_000003815.2 Branchiostoma floridae | reverse complement strand
CGCCCGCGTCGCTTGTGTTTGGCGTGGGTATCCCGTCAGCCTATGCGGCAAATGTGATTGCGACATATCAGAGGTCATTGGCCCTGTTGCGTTCCGTGCGCTGTCATCAAATCACGGGCGAAACAGGCCGACTTTCTTTTGGTGAACCGTGCTTTTCCAAGGCCACACGTTAGGGCATAGTGGGAATTGAACTCAAAACCTTTAGATTCCGAGCCGAACGCTCTACCAGTTGTACCACACCAAGGCAACATATAAATAAACTGTGCAATATATATACATATACATATATATATATATAATATATATAATATATATAATATATATATATATATATATATATATATATATATATATATGTATATTGAGCTGATAAAGTATAAAAGTATCAAAAGAACCGTTGATAGGTACAACACATGAGCTGTAGCCATCTGAAGGATGGTAAGTTGTTGTCTAACCTTGTATGTTGTACTGAAGGCCAGGCAGGCACAGGAGATGGAGAACTGGATGATGAACAGCAGGAACAAGATCACCATGTACTGGGGCAAAGGTCAAGGGTAATTTTGGGCAGGCCATAGTGCAGTGTATGGTGTAAATAATGGTGAATAAAAACAAGAATAAAAAAGTTTCACCTTTTAATACCCACACAAAATGTATTTCATCACAATTTCTACCCATTATTGTCTATTCTGGAATATTCTGGAAGTCTGTATTTAGGAAAATCAATACTCTACATTCTGGCATATTCCATTGTATTCCTATACTTGAGAGGACCCATTTTGCTCTACATCATCCAGCTGCAGTGTACTGTGACTCCATCTAGACTGTATATTCTGGCATATCACAGTGTTTTCCTGTATTTAGAAGAACCTAACTCTACGGTACATTCTGGCATATTGCAGTGTATTCCTGTATTTAGAAGAACCTAACGATACGGTACATTCTGGCACATTCCAGTGTATTCCAGTTTGTAGGAGAACCTGCCACAACAACAGCAAACTGATCAAGATCACAAAAAGGATACAAAGAACAGCAGGACTTGGTGATGCTTGACTGCGCCGACCAGACCTATGATGGCGATAAACAGCAGGAAGACTCCGCTGGCGATGATTCCTCCGATGATGGACACGCTGGTCACCATAGCCATCGCACGACCGTACGCCGCTACGCCGATCATGATAAAAGCAACCAGCTGGGGAAAATGGTGATGATAGAAAAATATGCAGTTAGAATTTAAGGTTTCTCAGAATGAGTAAAAACAATACAAGATCATCAAAAGATACTAATAAATGGTTTGGCCATAAAAATCAATAATAGGGGATTTATTATTAAGGGCTATCATTTTTATAAACTTGTACAACTTGTAAAATTGTGATTGTGTCAGAGTGCGAATCCTACTATCAAATCAAGATTGAGCATATTCCACATATATCCATTATTTTTTATCCTTATTAAAGATCTACTTTTACTTGAACAAGTGGTTCAGGTAACGTTACAGGTTCAAGTCCGGACCTGTACCTAAACTGTTTACCTGTACCAGTACCTGTACCCAAGGAGGTTAAAAAAAGACTTTAACCTCCTTGCTGTACCTAAAATTTCTTTAGGTACAAAGCTTTATGTACAGCTTGTTCCTATAAATTAAACCTACAGAGTTGGTGTAGCCCTGAGTGTGTTTGTCTTTTCCTCTATGCACCTGCTCCCTTACTTTTAAGAAGCGCAGGTGCACAAATATACTTAAGACAACACCATCTCTATATACTTAGTAATAAATACAATAATGTATCAGTGTCTTGTTGGCATTCCTATTAAAATGCATGTTACCATCTATATCATGCTTTTGCTGGATAAAATTTAGGAACCCAAGAAGTTATGACTACTGATGAATTGCTACTATGAGATTCTTTTATGCTACTTCTAAAATGTTTGGCCCCATTGCGGCTATCTGGGTGCTGCACTGAAACTTTCTGTACAGAATTTCCACTTTTTTCTTTCACGCCATGTTATAGTCCTTGTATCATTAATGACAAAATAGAGGCCTGAGATGAAATGTGATTGAAGATGAAAATAGATCACTACATGGGTCGATATACATGTAGGATATGTCACCATAATTTCATATCATACACTGTACAGAAAGTTCAAAGGAAAAAACATGAAAATTGCAGTTTTTCTTACATGTTAAATTTTTTGGATGACGAGATGTGGAATATTGAAATAAAACCCTATTTCCTGGACAACATTTTGTCCTAACACACAACAACCTGTACTGTCTATCAAATCTGGAAAGTTTAGCTTCACATAAAATCACAGAAATCGTAGAATCTCAACTCAGTTTTCTCCCTCAGATGCATCAGCAAGTCATGAGTGAAAATCCGAGAAAATCTGTCCTATTTATGTAGAATCATCCGTTGAAATCTTAACGTTTTTTGTCTAATTTATCTTTAGTGGCCACGTCACCTGTTCAGTGAGTAAGCAGACATGTAAGACAGGAGAAAAACAGCGACCGGCATGTGTGTAAAAACCACCACAATACTCACGATATACAAGATGTTTAGCGCCGCCAGGGCGTTCTTCGAGCAGTGGAATCCCCCACACATCTTGCCAATTTTCCTTTCCCTTCAAAATCTCACAGAAATGTAATAAATAGTTGACGAAAACGAAGGAAATTTTCAAGGCTTCGTTCTAACCAAGATGGCGGAACAGCCTGACGTCATGGTCAGGTGATTTTCTCTAGGCTATACCAAAATTAAAATCGGTATAGTTATAGGAGAGAATTCACAAAATTAGTAATATCTCTTTTGCTAAATGATTAGAATTATTTTAAAACTCGTAATATACAACTATATTATATCCGAATATTCTAGTTTTATTTACCTTTTAACATTTTCTGTTTCACCTCCCTGAGGGAGAATGGTATGGTCGCGCCACGCTGTAGAGGTCAAAGTTGAGACGGCGTGTGGGGAGGGGCGTTACCTGTTCAGGTAAGTTGTTGTGCCTGAACAAGGAGCTCCTTGGTCTTAAGAGATTAAAGAGTTCTTTAGGTTACTCCAAGATGTTATAGAACCCGTCAAGAACCCTTGACACGCTCAAACACACAAGAAAAGACGCACGTTTACTTTCTCTGTGAGATATGCACATTGTGTATAAAGGTTGTTTGCATGGCAGGTTGTTGGTCAGTTAACGTTAATTGATTTACTGTATGGTCAGTTACTTAATTGGTTAGTCGGCTGTAAGTTGGTTGGTATCACCAGGTCATATGGTTGGGTTATTTGTTTGTTGGTTATCTGGTTTAAGTTGATTGGTTAGTGGTTGATTCATAAATTTATTAACTGGTGGATTGGTTGTTCAGTTAACTTGGTCAGTTATTCAGTTGGTTATGTGTGACAGGTCATTGAGGTGACAGGAACTCTGGGCAATATTTTGAAGGTAAAGTCCCCTGAGATGTATCTGCTGCTGACAGTTATGGTGTCTGCAAAATGGCGTAATGTTTACATGTCAGGGGCCTTTACCTTTGACGTATTACCTAAAGTGCCACTGATATGAAAGATAGTGGAATAAAACATGTGACCGTTTCCAAAATCCAGTTCCTGTCACCTACACGTGCATAGTTCATATTACATGTAGTTGTGTAAAGAGGGCAGCTACTAGTATATAATAGCCTGAGCAGCTCTGGGGCAGCATGCCCGTAAAGATGGCGTGTTATGTTGAAGGGCCGTTATACTGGTTCTATAGATACATACTCACTCATGATGATGAATAGATACAGACCTCATGAAGATTGCATTGTGCAGTTAGGTGTCCAGGTAGCTAAAGTTTGTAGTGGGGTTTGATGCAATTGATGATTGTTTAAATCTTATCTGCCCATAGTGTGTACACATGATGGATCAGACAGACGAGAAGGGATGAAGAAACCGCTAGGACTCAGGGCGTCGCCATTCCGCCTTCTGACGCGACGCAGTATCTTCACATGGGTCGGCATCCTCAGCACCATCGCCATCATTTACTTTCTGTTCCAGGTACGTTAATATACTCACTCACACTCAAATTATCTCATATCAATATTGATAAAATTTGACATCTTTAGATTATGGAAAAGTGATGTAATTGAGGCATCTGTAAAAATGATTTACTTTGTGTGTAATGCACGGACAATGGTCAATAGCAGGAATTCTATCAATATATAAATATTGTCAAAAGCTTTAAAGAAAACTCCATAGCCATCTGTCATCAAATGTTGTCATTGACATTAGTCTAATTTTTTTTGTCCTGGGTTGAAGAGATGAGGCAGTCTTATCATAATTTATGGACAATATTTGTCCTCACAATTATTTTGTTTTTTGAAAGTCTACGACTAATTAGTTGAATACAAATATTGTACCTTTTCTTTGTTTCCTTCTAGTTTCTATCTGCGGATATCCTGAGCCAAGAGGTTGCAAAGAAGGCCAAGTCCAAGTTGCAAGAAGGGTTGAGTATCAGGAAGGACATATTGTATGAAGGTGACCTGAAAGCTCACAAGGAAAAACACCATGATGTAAAACTCAGCCCAACAGTAGTGTCCCGCCTTGTAACCAAGCTGAACTTAACAGATGCCATCCCGACAAAATACGCAGACTTTTTGAGGGGAGCGGGCCCGTTAGAGGCGAAGATGTTGCTTGCGGGTATGAAGGAGGGGTTCTTCAGTTGTTACGGAACAAAGGAACGGATGAACGTGACGAGGCTCAACGATGACTACTGTGACTGTCCTGACAATGGTGTAGACGAGCCGGGGACAAACGCCTGTCCAAAAGGAAGGTGAGGCTAAAACTTAAGACATAGTAAGTAATGCAGTAGACAAAAGTGATTTAGAAGAAAAATTGACTAAAAAGTTGTTACTTTATTTTTAGTAAAAAAATGTAAAAAGAAATGTAAAAAAAATTTTTTTTCAGATTTTTCTGCAGGACCGATGGGAGATATGTGCCGTCCAGCAGGGTGAATGATGGGATATGTGACTGCTGTGATGGCGCTGACGAATGGGCGCGGGGTGAGCTGTCAGAAGATGTCAAACTTTCAGGTCTGACACCTGTCAATCACTTATATTTTGATTAATTATACCAATGTTACTTGTATAAGTGATTAGATAAAGCCTGATTGTGATAGATAGAATCAGGAGTCCCCGAGTGCATAAAATGATCATTTTACATCTACAGAATAAGCTAATGACACTTTATTTCTTTCCCATTGTATGTCTGCAAAATATCGAAATCAAAATAGATGTAAGTTTCAGGTCTGATAATGTTTTTGTCGTTGTCATTTTTACAGATCCAGTGGGTCAACAGCTACATCAGGTCCCTTGTCTCAATTTTTGTAAGTCTTAAAAAAAAAAATGGGCCGCTCTATGAAAATTAAAATCCTGAATGGTGAGAGGATTGGAAGGAACGCTGCAATATCTTAAGTTGTCATAACTTTACAACTCTTTCATCAGTAGTAAATGTTCGTACTGCTAATGTTATCTAATTGCAAGAGTTGGTGAAATACATAATTATGATGTATTATGATGATGATATAAGTTGAAAGATTTCTTTGCAATAATAGGCTTCTGAAGATAAGGATATTTTTTGGCGATTTACGTAGTTTTATATATGAAACTATATGGAAGGCATATCACTTCACCATTGGTTGAAAAATATGTACAGTTAGTTAAATATTGGTTCTGTGGAAAGAAAAGAAAGTACAGGTTGGCACAGTCTTACTGTTTAATATTTGCTTCTCAAATGGTACATTGCAAAAATAGCTCAGCTGATAAGACTGTCTGCACAGTCCTAGATAAAAGCAAGTACTAGTAATAAGGTTTTACCTATGAGCCCACAAGCAATAATGACAATGAAATCACTAGTTTGAGATTTTCTATCAAACTTGTTGCATTTTGAATGCTTGTAGTATAGTTTAAACTACAATTTTGTTAGATATTTTCCATATAAATGCAGTCGTATTCTGCATTGCAAATTTTGTTAACTTACTTTCCAACTTGGTGAGACTACTGTGCCAATCCCAAAGCAATCTCTAGAGCAAAGCCTTTATCAAAAACTAACTATGTGCATGAACTACATGCCAATAATAGATACTTTTGAAGTCGTCTTTGTTTCCTTGCAAAAATAAGAATAGCTGAATCATAAGTGATTACAAGACTTAGTGTATTACCCACAAAAAACAAACAACGATATTGTGATTTATTAAGCAATAATAAAGTATTCAATTCAACATGAAATGTATCAATCTCTTCTACTTTCAATTCCCTTTTGTCATGATTCAGTTTAGTGGAATGTTACTTCTATCAATCAAAATGTCAACTTATGGATTAGATATATCCAATATTATTGATAACATTATGGAATTGTGATCCATGATCTCATTACTAAGTACATGTACAATTGTTGTGCTGTAAATATTGAAGTCTTCTTATATTTCTGAGTTTGTATTTTTTGTCATTTAACTACGGACCACAAACTCATCACACTTGCTATAAATGGGTCCCAGCATGTCAATTATGTTGCTCATCAATTTTCATTAAAAAGAATTGAAAAATTACATAATACGTCTATGAAAGCTCAGAAAATATGTTTACGATAGTTAGATCGATATACTGACTCCAGTAGCAGACCCAATTTTAGAACAGCAAAACCAGCTCACTACGCACATATATGTTTTATTGTATTCTGTCACAAGCACAGACATCTTGTGGACAAAGCCATGTGTCCAACACAAACTGCCTTCTACTACACTGCCAAACGGAATAGCAACAACAGCAATTCAAAGCATATGTAAGCAAATCAAACTGCTGAATATCAATTTGAAAGGAGTCAGAAGAAGAAGGCAGTTTATGTATAGCCTAGCTCCCCAGGCCTTTGTTAAGGATGTGTTCAGGACTTTGCCATCCTATATCCCAGCCAGCTGACAGGCCAGGTAGTACACATGGATCCCATTGCCCACCAGTGCCACCATGTTGACCAGGGAGGAGATGGCGTGGTACTGCAGGAACTGCCTCCGCACTTTCTGGTACTTGGGGTCCTGTCGGATCTTGCCGCTGGGGTGCGTGCCGATCTCATCGCCGTGACCGTGCTCCTTCTCGATCATGTACTGCTGAGTCATGAGCTCCAGACTGGTTGGACCAATCAGAGCAGCGTTCAGCAAGGCTGACACAAAGACAGAAACCAGGACTCCGATCTGGAACATAAACAAGAGTTACGACCATTCAATGGAAGTCAAAAGATGTTCAGAAAAAAGCTATCACAACTTGATGTAGTTTTGATACAAATCTTTACCATAGACCTATGTTTCTACCTATTTGACAAAAGTTGGAAAGCATTTAACATGCTTCTGTGTTTGGATCTTTTCTAAAACCTAATGAAGCATTCCTTAGGCCAAAGAGGTTGAAAAATAGCCCAGTGGTTTAAATAGCCAGCAAAGGTATTGAGCCAGCGGTCACTATGAAGGATCGCACTCAGGCTAATTAAAAGATAGACCAATTGAATTAATCAATAGTTTTGTAACCTCCTTGCTTAAGCAAAAGACGTATCCACCTCCAAACTCACCAATTGTTCTCTAAGATGTCTTGTTCAAAAAACAAAATGGCATACCGACATTAGCCTAGAAATACTGGTGATGGATAAAATGATTATTTTATCATAAGTTATATTTTCAGAGATGATAAAATAGATGTACACACCTCAATCTTCTGGTGGGTTGTCATGTCTCCATGGCGATGTTCGTACATGTATGTCACCATGGCGACCAGGCCGAGGACACTCCCCATGGTGAAGTACTTGGGGAACAGGTGACCCTGGATGTGACCGAAGGTGTGACGGGGGAGGTTGTGGAACATAGTCAGACCTACAACACAAAACATACATTGTTGAAGTGTCAAGTAAATTTTCAAGTGGAGATGTATTTGAAGGCAAGCAC
>NC_049994.1:8738311-8742578 GCF_000003815.2 Branchiostoma floridae | reverse complement strand
GGGGGGGGGGGGGGGGCTTCAGCCTGTGTAGGCCCTGGAAACCGTCCAGATTTCAGAGATAATCAATCCATCACTTAGGTGCTCAGAAATATCCTAAGATATTGTAGACTAGTACACGACCAACCTGCCACAAAGGTAACCCATGCCTGGGTACCAAAGTGAGTACAGACACTGAACAGGTGCAGAAACTTGAGCAGTGTACCGCTGGACCCCCCATCACCTGTACCCTGTCCTGGGAAGAACATACTAACCCATGACTCAGAAACATCCTTAAGGTATGACTAGTGTATTACCCACCTGCCACAAAGGTAACCCATGTCTGGGTACCAAAGTGAGTACAGACACTGAACAGGTGTAGAAACTTGAGCAGTGTACCGCTGGACCCCCCATCACCTGTACCCTGTCCTGGGAAGAACAGGAAGGAAGCCACAATGGCAGCCAGGAGCATCATGGCATTGAAGGGCTGGGCAAAACTGGGAAAATACAAGGAACAATGTTAGATTTATTCTCTACACTTCCAGTGATAAAAGTAAAACAAAATGAAGCATTGTTTACTACCAAAAACAATGGTAGATGTCTGTTTCAATAAAATAACAAGCAAAATGAATTAAAAAAGAAATGAATAGCAGCAAAAAAATAATGCAGAAAGCCTTCCCACTCCCCAGTGATGCTCTCTAGATTCTATTAATACATTTTGTAATATGCTTTTAAATATGTAACGTTAGATATTTTTGTCTGATTTATGGTTTAATGAGTCTGATTGTAGATCACCACAGGTTTGTATTTGCATTTTAGTAGTACTAGTCTATCATATTCTTGTAGCACACCTAATTGCAGTATGACGTGTTAAACATACTACGTGTGTTACGTGTCTCACGTGGGTTTCTTCTCAGGTATAACAGCACTGATACTTAATTAATGGTTAAATCAAGGATGTCATGTCGAATAATAGTGAATTTGCACTTGAGGTTAAGTTTTTTTGCTGTTAGAGGAATATGCGGATTTGGTTTTGGCTTGGAACAGCTCATAAATTAATTTCATAAAACCTTTATCAAATCCAAAGGCGCGGGACTACTAGTACCTTGATCAAAATGCTCAGGAAAGCAGCAAAGGTCAGCAAATGATATTGACTTTGAAACTTTAGTAAGTTCGGGAAATAAGAAATAAACACGCATAAAACAGAATCACCTGTACGTCGGCCAATATTTCCGCAAGTTTTCAAACGCCATGTCGACCTACAAAACTCAAGAAACACACAAATCAGAAGGATAACACAAAATTGTATAAAACACGGAAGTGAAAGTTTTAGGAGAAAGCAGAAAGATGACCTCCAGTAACCTGTCTGACCTATGACTCATTACGTCATTTCCGGTTCCCACAGGAAACTCGCTCTGTCCCAAACACGGAAGTTTCGCGGGCCGGCCTCTTCTCTCAAAGTAAGTCACGCTTTCTTACTTCTTTATAAGGATTTTGCAAACTTTTATCTGAAAACATATTGTTTTATCGATAGTTGATACGTTTTTGCTCGTACAGGAGTTTTTCTTGTGTTCGTTCGAGGATACGCAAAGTGTAAAATCTGCACTAAAAGATCGTCCGAAAAAAATGGCGGCTCTACTTGATCTTTCAAAATTACTTGGACAGTTTTACAGGAGTCACGCGATGGTCTACGGGCGTTTTCCCGCTGGAATTCTTGTCAGATTTGGTAGAATTGTGTTTCCTCAGTGCTCTAGTATTGTTCAGGGTTAATAACAAGGTTATTTTCTGGTCCAGTGGCTCATGATTGGGGGTAAGGGCATGACCGAAATGACTTACCCGGGATATTCTGTCACGAACATTTCCTGTCAACTGTCTGATCATGAATACGTAACGTTACTAGTAAATAGTAGTATGGACAGAGCTGAATTTCTACATTTATTGGTATGTTTTATAGTTCTCGATAATATGTAAAATACTGGTATGGTTTCGTTCTCTCTGTTACACACTCTGTTTAGTTTAAAGAAAGTAAAACTGGGCCAAATTGTGACTTGTCTTGTAACCATGTCTTCCTATTAAAGGGAATTTATGCACAGTGCCATATGCATACCAGCTTTTATCTGCTCTTTACGTATCTCCTAAAATATTACAAATGAAACTTTTTCCGTTGTCTGCATGCATAATCTGAACTGAATTTCATGCATACCAAAGAAAATCGATTGTTGTACAATGTCTGTACTAATCAAATAATGCAACATGTCCCCAATAAATGATGAAAAATGCATGGTATTGATGAACAGCTGCTTTTGTGAGATGATAGTAATTTGTTTGAAAAGTGGAACATTCAGTTCAGAAGATTAGCATGTCAAAAGCATAACTCCATAGAGATTATGAAGTCATATGACATTTTTCTAGCCAATCTATAATTTTATCATTAATGTATCATCAATAATGGTGTGGCAAATTCAAATTGTCTTCACATTGGTATGATAAATGTGATATCAAATCTAGTACTGCTCGTTGCTTTTCCTGATATAGTATTGTTGTGATTATGCAGCTAAGCTATTGGGTAGAGTTTTGCAATGCATGTCAGTTGTCTGATATCATAGCCCCAAGGCATTCTGTAATTTAATGGTTGACTTTTACAGCTTTGACACATATTTGTTACTTGTCTGTACAATATACATATCAATGTCGGCCAAACAGTCATGATAGAATCTATGGCAAAAAGATGTATATACATTTACACTTATTACAGACAATGGAATTGCATTGGTGAAATTCAAACAATGTCTGTTTTTTGTTGTGAAGTGTTGAATAAATTCATATTCATACAACAGTTCTAGGAAATTTCATGATGAATTTGGATGCTCACATTATGCTTAAAATTAAAACAGATGTCTAATAAGGTGCATAACCAATTTTCCAGCCAAAGGCACATGATAACTGAATTAAGATTCTAGTAGTAATTAAGACCTTCTGTACCATTTTTTTGGTCACGCTGCATTTCATCATGTTCAAATGCCATGAATGTTCTTTGCTAAAGAGTTAGAACAGATGTGCATAGCAGTAACAGACATCTGGAGCTATCTAATACTTTTCAAATTGTGTAGTGTAATATATTAATAGATAATAAAATAGTGAGTGAGTGTCAGTCATTTGATTGGAATTTTATAAAACTAATATACGATGAGCCAATGTCTAGTCTCAAAGTTACAGGTAGATGGGCATTGTTCAGTCTCTCAACAGTAATGGTAGAAAAAATGACATAATGTACATTTCTGTTACCACACTAGCTATCTCTACAAAGGCTTTATCAAAGTTTATGTGAAGGGTGTTTTAATTTGATATACCAGACTGGTAGGAAGGACCAATACGTCAATAACCTAGTCTGAAGTTATGTCTAGATATTGTTCAGTCTCTCAACAGTAATGGTAGAAAATATGACATACAGCTGCTGTACATTTCCCCTAATTTTTCCACCACACCAGTTATCTCTACAGAGGCTATATCAGTATACGTTTGTATGTGAAAAGTTTTAATTTGGTATACATGTACCAGACTGGTAGGAAGAACCAATATCCCGAGTGCCCCATATATAGCACCAGAAGGGAGGATGTGTACCAGTTAGTACCAGGCACTGCTGAGGATCAGATCTTACTGAGGAATCTGGGCCTGGTTTCCCTGAGGAAAGACTGGATTACACTCAGGGTGACCTTCACGCACCCAAGTCCTCAAGATTCCGCACCCCAAGGGTGCAAAGGGGTTTTCGACTTTCTTGATTCTGTATAATTTTTCAGATAACATGTCAATTCATCTGTCATGTTGGCAGTAATTTTTGAATGGCATTTATTTCAATATTTAGGGATGTGGTATCCTAACAATTGTTGTAAAGATTTCAGTTGTACAAGCCCAGTGATAGACATTGTTAGATGTTTCAAAAACCTATTGAAGAGCCAAATGCACTTAAGGGGACATCTGGGAAAACACATCAAGTGTCAAATACCACAGACTTGGAATGAATCTGTTTTATCTCTTGCATACCAGATGGAGAATTTTAAAAATACATAAATTGAATTTGTTTGGTTGTCTGTTAGTAGTGTTACACTTACAGTAATGTGCACCAAAGTAAAAAGTAGAAAATTATATTGAACAAAATACCATCTACATGTACATGTTCTAAATGTGTGAGTTACATGTTAGTCAATTATTGGGACAGCGGCAAATTTGGACTATAGATTTCTGCATCATTGATCTTTTTGTTTGAATCAGCATATAATATCCACTATAATTG
>NC_049994.1:8731533-8737616 GCF_000003815.2 Branchiostoma floridae | reverse complement strand
AAATAGCTTGAAAGCAATGATGTCCTACTTAGGGTTTCATTGTTTGTGCAAGAATGTATGCGTACATGTACATGTATTGTATATCTACATGTATGTCAATTAAGTCATTTGTCTGCTACACATTTTTGTGATCCCTTGAACTTGTCACAAAGACTTCAGCATCAGTGTGTTGTTTTATGTATTGACGTATGACTCCTGTTTAAACTAAGGTGACAAGACTGTGTGTACTTTGTAACTGTTTAAATAGACCTTTGACAGGTCGTTAGCAAATTGGACCAATGGTTTATCTCTCTATCTCACTGTAGCCATGTAACCTTAGGTCTGGTCACCCAGTTCAAACTCTGATAAGATGATTGTGTAAACTTACTTAAGTAATTACATGCCCCATTTAGAATGAGCAGCTTAAAACTGTCTGGTTCTCTTGATAGCATCTCTAAAGAAAAAAGAAAAGAAACTATGTAGAAGCAAGATTGTATAGGAGGTAAAGCAATATGAGTCTTTCTTTATTGTGAAACTGTTGGAATTTCATGTTGCCATTTATAATTTATTGTATTGTGGTAATTAAATCATCAGTGCCACAGTCCATTCTTAACACTAATATAGCTAGGCAATTTGATATTGTTACATTGACAGTATACAAAAGTATCTGATGGTAGATGCTATATGCTGAATTTCTGTTTGGGAATCAAACTACCTGTGACATGTTACATACTATTGCTAGTGCTAGTTGTAGGTACAATACATTTGTGCTAAGTCACATGGTGTTATCAGCATGATGCAGGGAGGAAGTCAAGTCATATCTGTATCTGCATGTATCTTGCCAAATGTATATCTTTGTTGGGAGACATATCCTCATTTTGAAACGGATTTGCCATACATTGTACGTTTGTAACTGCTGCTACTTCTAGTACTTGATACGTGTATGTGACTTTTTACGACGACTTTTTCCAGTTTATTAAGCATATGCAGAGCAACTTCTTTCCCTAGATGGGCTGCAACTCTGAACGTTTTATATTATAATTCATGCTTCCTTTCCCCAGATAGCAGATAGACTTATGGGAGTATAAGAAACAGAGGAATGAATCGTTCTACCAGTTTTATGAAGTGGCTGCACGGCCAGAAATCCCAGGAACCTGGAAACTCCTCAACAAGCACCAGTAAGTAGATTACAGCACAAACAATGCCGAAATCAGGGTTGTAGCCAGGATTTTATTTTAGTGCAATGGTAAGGGCAAAGCGACCAATATTGGGGGTGGTGTGGAAGGGGGATCTTGGCCCTTCTGCAGTGAGATTTTGAAAATGTGGAGTAAAAAATGCACTTGCTAGAACCCTGCCTATGTGTCTTGCATTTGGGAAATGAACAGTTGTATATCACTCACAAACACACTGGCATACAATTTGTTTGTGCAAAAGCTATCATATTAATGCTGTACATGTAAAGCTCTGTTGGGATCCTGTACTTGTGAGGGTGAGGGTGGAGTTTAATGCCAGGCTGGTGCAAATTAAAATTTCAGAATGTATTGCATAAAATCCAACACACTGGTTTCACTGTATACATGTAGTAAATCCAGGTGCCATTTATAAATAACTTTGATATACAGTCAAACCTGTCCAAGACGACCACCCGGGGGACCGGGGAAAAGCGGTCGATTTGGACAGATGGTCGCTGAGAAGAGTATCGACTCAAAACATGCCCGATGCAAAGTATAAATGGTTTCCGTTGTGTTTAATGGTAAATAGCAGACACACTGAACGCATGTAAAGAAGCGAGGTCTTTAACCCACCCATTGACCACCGCCATCTCTATTCGAAACATAACATTGTAATGGCAGTCAAAATCCGACGCAAACTGGCCGGTTTTGGCACAAAATCGCGCTAGTAATCATAAAAAATCGATGAAAACCTCAATTTTGAAAATGATGCGGTCGTTATGGGTCCCAATTTGGGCCGGTCGCGGTCGCGTTGGCCAGGTGGTCGTTGAGAAAAGGTCGCTTAATGCTTACGTCAATGGGGAAAAAAATCGGGACCGAGAAAAAGCGGTCGAAATGGCCAGGTGGTCGCTGAGAAGAGGTGGTCGCTCGGGCAGGTTTGACTGTAATTGCAACAATTACACTGTATATTAAATCTTAGCAGTGATGCTGAAAATTATGCGAAATAAAATGGCTCATTTTCTATAGTTAAGGATATGCGGGTCCACTCAATGTTGCAACAGAGCTTCATTACAAGTTTACTATAACTGTCTTTTTGCTTTCCAATAATTTACTTTCAGGGAACTGGGTTCACCCGCCAGATGTACTACTCAAAGGGCATGTTACATACCAAACTAAGGTAGGAATTCCAGTATTAGTTTTCACAAAATGCCTTAGACTGTAAGTCATGTATGATAGCTGAAAATAAGATACAGTGTTGCTACATACTTTTTACTATGTATGCTTAAAGCTTTTATAGAGGTTGTTAAGTTGTCAAGTGAAGTCAGATGGTTTGTGTGTTGTAAGTTTATATGTTACTTAACACAACATTATCGGCACACAGAATAACATCTGGAACACTCTTAAGTACACAGTACTGTGGGAGTGGTATGATGAGTTTAACAAGCTAGGCTACTTGTGTGGTCACCCACATGCAGAAATCCCAAATCCCACTTTTATTTCAATGTTTTGTTTTGTATGTATCATTCTACATAAAAAGGGTGGGTGCTGTTACAGAAAATTCAGGTCCAGAAGATCGGGCCCAGTCTGGACCTGAACCTGGACCTGATTGTCTGTGAAAACTTGTGAATGGCTGATACACAAAACAATGGTCAATTTTGCTGCTAAGTTTAGTGACTTACATCAACGTTTTAGAATCCAATCTTCGTATAAAAAGCTTTGAGTCTGACAAACTTGATGAAAAACCTTAAGTTTGCTTTCCTTTATTTTCTTGGACCAGTAAGCCTCAAAATGTGTGAAAAGCGTGCTGATATAATTCAGGAGTGTTCTCAAATGCTGAAAAAGTGTGTGGCACTTTCTTTTGTTTTCTTACCATTTAGAAACAGACATACACGAAAAATCTCTATTCCACAGACACAGTCACACTGCACACAGGAAACGTAAGGTCTATGACTCTATGTTGATTTTGAATGTCCGCCAGTTTGTGGAAAAATTCAACAGCTAGCTGGCAGAATGTCAAAAGTAGGACCATGTATTTTGATAAGCAGTCCTGGGCAAATTTACAGTCAAGAACTGGCAAGAAACACTGCCTGTAGAAATGTTAGAAAGAGTCAAACAAGCCAGGACGTTTCTACATCAAATAAAATTCAGACAAACAAGTGATTGTTATGTAAAGTGTATTAAGATAAGGACTTGTCTATAGTTGAAGTCTTCTTAACCAGAGTTACATGTACAAGATGAAAAGGCACATTAAAATAGTATAGAGATATTTGAGGATTTTTAAAGATGATTATATTCTGTTTACAGCTGCTTGGAATCAGCAAGTACCAAGATGAGGTGATAGATATAATGTACCTAGGGTCCTGCTGTCTTAAACCTGTTTTTTTTTCTTTCATGTAGTTTGCCAAACAATTTTAGAACAGCAGCTTTTTAGCAAGCAAAGAAACAATGTTCAGCAGCTTTTGAGGCACGATGGAGCACCTACTGAAATTCGAAACCCTTGTTACACAACTTTACTATATTTTAAGGCATTATAAATAGCACCTTTTGCAGCACATTGGCATCTGCTATCCTGAATAGTGATTTACATTTTGTATCCAGATTGACTAGATTTTTGGCTGTTAAAGTTCTAGTCAACTAATGTAGTACATGTAATTTTTTGTACACAATGTACTGCACATTATCCAAGCTTTATTGACACGACAAAAAGTACATAGTAGTCTGATTGTTCATGCTGTAAACAGTCATAACTGACTTTTAGCTTTGTTGTTTCTAGTTGCTGGGATGTACAGAAGTACAACAGGCCAAAGGAACAGAGGTGGTGAAGGAAGCCATCAGGAAACAAAAGGTAAAGTGAAAGCCATAGTTGATGTGCATGTACATGTAAAAGAAAACAAACTGTTAAGGTATTTCACCTGGCTAAATTGGCATTTTGATCTTCCATTGTTTTCTCATTAATGAATTAAGAAGGAATCTAGCCATTACGAATATTGATAGATGGGCATGAAAGAATTCTAGATCTGATTTTTTGGGCCATTTGGATGAAGTCATCAGGTTTTACTGCCCGTAATATTATTATTCTCTATAAGAAAATACAGCACTCGGTACATACCACTGCAATGAAGCTAAGTTTTTCATGTGTGTAATGATGAAAGCTACAAAGTCACATCTGCACTTGTTTGATATCTTCGTATGATCTGTAGTTCTTAGAAAATATTTGTTTTCATCTAATTAAAAAAAAATCATAGTCTTGTAATTTTCTAATAACTTACAACCTTTCCAGTTCTCAACTCATGTCAAGAGAGCGGAGGGGGCTAAACCTATCAAAGTGGAGCTGAGTATCTCAGCTGATGGACTAGGGATTTCAGACACCAAAAACAAGGTATTACACATTTTCTGTATTAGTATTACACAGCACCAACTAGAAGTCCCTTTGTATTCTTTTTTCATTTGAAAAGGTAACCTTCTAAAGGTTAGCGTTAGTCATATAATTTATATACCTACTAGTATGGAAAGACCTAGACTTCCTATGAGCCCTGGTATATGTGTAAGACAACTTTTTGCATCATTTTAATACTCATAAAAAAAACTCTTTTGTTTCAGATTCTTATGCACAACTTCCCTCTGCACCGGATTTCCTTCTGTGCAGACGACAAAACCGACAAGAGAATTTTTGCCTTCATCGCCAAAGACACAGAAAAGAATGTTCACCTCTGTTTTGTATTTGACAGTGACAAATGTGTAAGTAACCAAACATGATCAGTAATGTCTCTTACTTAGCATTTATTTCGTACCATGGGTATGCATTTGGTCTATTGCAGATGTTACAGAGTTCAGCTTTTTTGGCAAAAACTGTCATTTCTCGTATAGGACTGTTGATCCACGTACAGTCGACGCTGTAGGGCTGATATCAACTAGGATTACCATGGTCAATATTAACCGAAGGAGGCCATATATATACAGTGGAAGCCAGTTAATTGCACCTCGGATAAACGCACACTTCGGATAATTGCACGGAATCCCTAAATCCCAAACCGTCTCCCATTCATTCCATTGTTAGTGACTTCGCTTATCTGCACAACAAAAAATCACCAACGCTGGATAATTGCACGACAATTTGTCAAACATTGTTGGCAAATTGACTGAAAATGCGTGTTAAAATCGTCAGACACGGTACAAATAAGCTGATAATGGCCTTTGTGAAGTCGCTTTACTGACAACATGTATGAAATTGTTATTGGGATCAAAAGAAAGCGATATTGTGGGGTCAGCACCATGAAGAGACGCCCGCCCGCTTGAAAGGTCGTCAAAAGCCGGCATTACGATTTGGCAGACAACTTGCTTTGGCATACAGTACTCAATAACAAATGTTCTCTATCTGTCCATTGTCTAATTACGTAATTAGGGTCGCGGGGAAATACTTATGCAGTGGTTTTATGTTCTTGGCAGCCAGTCGCAAACAACACAGCGACTCGGGGCCTACAGACGGACATAACACTCGCCTTCGGCGGTGCGCATGCAGTGCTTTAGTTTCGTGATAAGGAAGCTACATAACGTATACAGTAACTTACTTTTAGTTTTGATTTCAAGTGCATTGCAGAACGATGTTTCGTGAAGACATGTATATGACGTCCGGAGCACAACAGGTACAGCACTACTGTGGCACGTAAATAAACTGTGCGTTGTACTACCTCCCATACCACCTCTCGGCCCCCCCGCCCGTGGTGATGTGGTCCAAATGACCAACTCCGCATTATCGCACACGCCGGATAATTCCACGAAATTCGCTGGCAAATTGGGTGTGCAATTAAGCGGCTTCCACTGTACTACAGTTTGGCTTTTGACTCCGTTTATGCAGGTCTATGTTTTCTGTTTTTGTGTTTGTTTGGTTTGGTGTGCGTTGTAGATATATAATTGCACTGTCAGGAGAGTGAC
>NC_049994.1:8703473-8731433 GCF_000003815.2 Branchiostoma floridae | reverse complement strand
TAAAACTGGTCATTGATCAGACTGACAAAGCATGGTCTGAGCCAGATTGCTGTTTTGTTGTATCTAGGGCTGAAGAGATCACCCTGACAATCGGACAGTCTTTTGACCTGGCCTACAAGAGGTTTATTGAGACCAGTGGGAAAGACTTGGAACTCAGGAAACAGTTCCTGGCACTGCAGAAAAAGGTCAGAAAATCTATAACTAGACTGTATGTTTATATAGTAAGGTTCTTTATGCACAACCAGGGAGTACTTACTTCCAACGTTTCGATGTCTATCAGACACCATCATCATGGTAGAATAACTGGAAACTACTTCTTGCTGCTACTTATAGCCGATGTAGTTGGCGCTGCAGCGGCAAGAATGTCGTCCCAAAGGTGGCTCAGCTTGTATCCCCCCTCGTATGTATGTTGTTTTGTATAGGGCTTTTGATACTATTATGTCAGTGTACTGATGACTGGATCATAAATGGACCAAAATTCAGAATCTTATAGTGTTTAACTGACTGTTTTTTAAATTTTAATTACTTTTCAGTTAAAGGAAAAAGAAGCAGAAAATGAACAACTGAGGAAAAGAATATCCAGTTTAGAGGCACAACTCAGGAAGACCTCTACTTCTGCAACGACCACTGTACATGTGAGTTTTAATTAACATCCTTTATGTTTTCGTTTTGGACTCTTAAAGCAATTTCATCATTGTTATATCTATCTAAAATACTTTAAATGTTTTGTTATCACCTGAATACACCGGTCAGTCCTGTGTTTTCGTTGAATGTTTAACTAAGATAATATGATACAAGAAAGTGGTATTATAGAAGTTTTATTCCATGATCTTGATCAACATATTTTTCCTTGCAGAACAATATGGTCCAACTCCCCCCACCCCAGCCGGTTTCTAGAACCCCGGTCCCACTCCCCCCTCCTCAAAACCCCCCTCAGACCCTCCAGTTCAAGCAGACAGACTCCTTCGATATGGAGCCCTTCTCGCCAACCAATGGCAACGCAATGTCACCAACGGCAGTAAACGGGGCAGCTTTTGTTTCACCTACCAAACCAACGTCTGCTGCAAGTAAGTTCAAGTCTTGTAGTTTCAGACTTGCAGAATGTCAATTCTCACTCTCAATCATTTTTTTGTCAATGCCACAAGGGTGGATGCCTATTTAGACTTAATAGTCTTGAGCATATGATCACCTCCATGAAATATTCATGGGAGTTATGTTTTACCCTGTGTTTGTGTGTCTGTGTGTCAACAAGATGACTTCATACTTGGTGTGTTGGTAGGGTGTGATGAAAGCTGGAAATGATTACATTTTGGGCCACCTAGCACCTTCCCTAGATACTGCAGCGCAACTTCTGGTTTGTTATCTTGTGTTCTGAACATGCTATGGTCACGATTTTTGGGTGTTAGATAGCTCTTGTGCTCAGGAAGAATGAGCTCAATAAGTTTGAGCCCCCTAGTGGCTAGTTTAGGAAAAGCAGGGCCACTTTTGTCAAAAATTTCTGAAGATACAACTCAAGAAGGAAAAAATGGATTTTAATGATTTTTTTATGTAGGTACCTTATTCAGTTTATAACATACCAGTAATCAATCTTTTACGCCAATTTGCTTTGAAAATAGTATTGTAACAGATTGTGTAGCAGATTTTAATGATGTTGATGATTATAACTTTCAGGTCGAGACGTTTTTGGCCAGGAACCTTTTGATGCCATCATTTCATCTGGAGGCTCGCAGGATTATGACAAGGCCATGGGGAATATTGACTCACAGTTGGCAGATCTACAGGTATGTATACAATAATATGTGTCTTTTCCCATGTAGTTTTATACTTGGACATTTGTCTCTTTGGCATCCTTTATTGGTTTTCCCTACTTTGGTCTCATCCCTTTTCTCATCCATTTGAGTGCATTCTCCCTTTGTCTTTGTTCTGTAGTCATATTCTATGTTTTAAATTCCATATTTTCCGTAAAGTCATGACCCCCAGCATTACACCAAAGTTCTCTATACAGAAAAATATCAATTTTTTGAATTGATTTTCTCATAGTTTTGCATTCAAGTTTTTAGGTACTGTAATTCACTCTGTCTTCTCGGTACCAAACTTTCACAGTCTGAGAAAATTTAACTTGTTCTCGGAACTAAATGTTCACTGTCGCAGCAAGTGCACATACAAAAGGTCTGTGAATTATTTTTTATCAGTAATGATAAGTTCATGTTACAGTCGTCTCCGTGAAAACCGTGAACATAACAGTACATTGAAAAAATCAGGAATTACAGTAATACTATATTTAAAGTTATGTTGGGGGCCATGCGCATACTGCTAGTACTTAACTGCTTTTCAGTGTTCTTTTCTTTTCCTTCTGTTTTGTGTGTTTCTTGTAGGAGCAAAGTGAACAGAAGGTATGGCCTGAACAATGTGTACAATGTCGAATTAATGTTAAATGCTACCTGCTTTTCCTTGTATTACAAACCATGTTAACGTTCCCCCCTTCTGCTTTGTGTTGTTTTTGATATTGTATATTTCAATATATTTAACTTCCCAAAGGCACTTTCGTTGAATACAGAGCCATACAATGAGGTATAAATTTGGTAAGAAATTTACATGCTATTTCTGTACACAAAGTAAAGCACTACCCAATAAGCTTTCAACCAATCCTCTGATTTCTCTCAATTTGATTTAACCCCAAGCCTACGTCACTTGACCTTAGAAGTGTAATGTCAGCAGCAGGTCAAAGGTAGTTGGTATCGGCCCCCGTCTCTGTTGTGGGATCATGGTCAATGGGTTCTAATGTAGATGGCCTCTTTCACTACACCCCAAGCAAGGAAATAATCCTGTTAATTGTCAAGAATTCTGACCTTGTCAAAAGAATTTCATCTTTTCGTATTTTACCCATTTCTGATTTTACACTTCTGTTCAGAACAAAGTGAGGTTGGCTTTGGGTCAAATCAATTTGAGGAGGCCAGGAAACTGGTTGTAAGCGCTTTGCTTTATTTATGGATATAGCGTGTTAACTTCCTACAATGTACAATGTAGCTTACCATCACAGATGAATTTTCATAGTTAAGAACATGAGAAAGACATTATGCGGCACTACCGGGTAACATTGACATTGTTTTCCTAAATTTCTTCTGATACAGTTAACCATCACATATGAACTTTCATACAAACATGAAAAGACATTATGTGGCTCTAACAGTAATATTGTTGTTTTTCCTAAATTTCTTCCAATGCAGTTAACCATCACGTATGAACTTTCATACGAACATGAAAAAGACATTGATCTTGTTTTTCCTTACAGGAAGGGTTTGGGGCTGGCTTGACCATCAGCAGTGGACAGTTCTCCCTGGACATGTTTGACCCCTTGAGTGAGCAGAGTCAAGCCTAAAATTCTCATTTTTGTACCAAAGTTTGCCTCAGAATTCTAATCTAACATGTAGTAGGCAGAAAAAAGGCTTGATAATTAGCATACTTTTGATAATCTTTGGCTAAGGACTGAAGTGAGTTTTATACAATGTATCAAATGGATGCTTATGCATACAAACTCCTCTAGGCTAGCTGTGATACTGTTGAAACAACATTATCAGGTTATAAAATGATAGTAGCATTTTTTTAAGGAAATTGGGATACAATCATAGACATGTACAAATGTATACTGTATACTGTAGAAAGGCTCACCATCTAATGGGTAGGCAAAATACATATCTGCACCTAACTATAGAATTTGACAGCTCCAGAAATAGTCAGACTTCATTGATTTTCAGTTAGAATTCAAAATGTAAGCTATAATATCTTACATTATGATTTGTAAAAAATGTACATATTAAGTACAAAATTAATGTTTTAATAGAACCCATATCCCTGCCCCAACAACCCAGCTAGTTAGAGGCACAGGTACTAAAAGTTCTGTGAAAAAATACTAGATATAAACGCATTTTTTTATAAATAAGTAAGTTATATATAAATACTTTTTGAGAAAAATGCAAGATTACAAAATTTGGGACATTGTTTTTGGTAGAACTAGAAAGATACATCATTTTGTAATGATTTAGGAACAAAACCAAACAAACATTAAAGCCTATGGTAGTACTAGTTACAATTACCGTTGAATCATGGACAGGGACATAATTAAAAATGGTAGTCTTTATTGTTTTGTAGGATCACTTGAAAGCACTATGGCCTAAATTGAGAGAGCATTTTCAAATCCAAATTAGCTATGATCAGTTAGCACACAGTCCAAAACACAGTACCACATTTAGTAATGTTTTGTATTGGCAGAATGACAAAGAAACTCACATATTTAATGACACAGATCTTTGGAGCTTATACCTAATAGCAGTCATGATAACTTTGCAAATGAAGATATGATTGTGCCTTCATTTTCTAGTCAGTTTATTCTACAGTGTATAGATATGGCACATTTTTTCATCAAAACACCAATCTTTTGAAGTTTTGTGAATTCTAGATACCTAAAGTAGTTGAAATCATGCAGTGGCAAGATTCCTTTTTTCGGCCCCAGAAAAGACTAACTAAAGTACTGTGTGCGTGTAAAATCCAAATGATAGCACAGGTATTATGCTTTGTAAAAAGAATTGAGTACCAATTTTGACACTACAGTTCTTGTGGAATGTAGATTAGTAAGGTAACTCTGTGTTTAAGATTGTTGCATGCAATCTAATTAAAAAAACTCTACTTCTACACTACAATCTGAGATTGCTCAGATTTTTGTGATGAAGGAAACAATTATATTTTAATATATATCGACTCAAGTATCCCATTACAATCATGTACAACGTAAATCAAATTTGATGTATAACCTGTTAACCATTGGTTATTGGTAGTTTCCAAACAACAATCAAGTCAAATTTGAGTGACAATAAGTGAACGGATATTCTTCTCTACAACACTCAGCCAAAGGTTGAATATACCTTAATGACATTAATCAGTCATTATATTACTTTAAGGTATATTTCAGACAAAGCATTATTAATAGGAATACAATTCATGCTGACATGTTTATGAATGTTAGACATCCAGGTAAACAATATTTTAAGGTAATTCCATCTCTACAAATAAAATAATATTGAATGAATATAGAATTAGAAGATTTACTTCTGGAAGTTTCAAGTGACATCCATCACTCTTCTTCAGCATCATTAGAATGAACTGGCAGAACACATCAATACAAGTACATCTAAATGGAAAAAAAACGGTTGAACATGTCATAGTCACTCATGATGATTGTATGCAAATGCCACTCATGTAAATCATGTTTAGGAAGTTCCTATGGTTAGACAATGTCATACATGTATTAACTGTTGTTATCCTCCATGTATTGGATAGTTCTAAAATCTATGTGAGGTATTTTGAGTTTTTATGATGGTGATGTTATGTTAAGTTTTTCAGCCAATTGTGTATGAAGGGAAAGACAATGTTTTCTGTGAAGTTAAGATGGTTTTTAGTTTGTTGATAAGAGACAGTTTTTGTGACAGCATTTACTTGTGCACTCTTGTTTGTAAGTGTTAATACTATGATTATTGCACTTTCTGTGAATGCTTTAAGGGTCACAGTTTCTCTTCACCACAAGGTACTTGTTGCCAACTACATGTACATGTATTGACTGTCTATGATTTCATTAGTTGAATAATCACACCATTTAGCCTGGGTACCATCTGGAAAGTAGTTCACTACTATGTACAGTCACTTCTTGCTCTGACATTCATTATACAGTCAAACCTGTCTATAGCGGCCAATCAAGGGACTGGAGAAGTGATGGCCACTATAGACAGGTGGCCACTATAGAGAATGTGTTGATCAATTGACCACGAGCAAGTTACACATGGTTTCAGTTCCCACTAATCTTTCTCACCAAGTAACATTGTCTCGAAAACTCTCGATTGGTAAATTTACTGACAAAGACTTGCATTTTAACGCTCACGGCATGCACACCTTCTACTGCCGTCAAAATGACCCTGTTGGGAATTCCAAATCCTTGCAAACTACGATTTCAAACTCGGCGCAGGCTGACATATGGCCGCCGTACGGTTGCAATAGGCAGTGTTTCTGTATCGACGGGACCGGAAATCGTGTGGCCGTGGCCGCGTTGGACAGGTGGCCGCTAAGCCTATTTCTTAATCATTACGAATCCAAGGGACCGACAAAAAGTGGCCACTATGGCCAGGTGGCTGCTATGCAAAGGTGGCCGCTAATACAGGTTTGACTGTACACTATATATACTGTTGCTTCTCTGCTGTTCTGTCTGGGATCTTTGACCACCTTAGCATCTGGAATCATCCAAATTTTGGATGAGGTTGCTGATTGGTCCCTACATATGAGCGAATTACAAAATGGCTTCAAGTGTTTGTTTAAACTAGCGTTCCAACATGCGACACCCTCCGTCCACTTGCAGGGGGGCCTGTTGTCATTGAACGAGTGCTCTAGAATCCATTTGATATTCCTTGATTCGCGCATTACTGACGTAACCACCAAAAGGTTTGAATGTGCAGGTCTCCAGACGGGTAGCAGATGCAAACATAGGAGAGAAGTACTACCCAGAAGGTACCCAGGCTACATACCATTGGTATTTACTGTAAAGTTTCACAGTTATTGAAGTTGAAGTGACGTAGAACACCATAAGAACATGCATCGTTGATGACACAGATACAGATACAACAGCAAAGTCAATTGTCTTACAAAATTCAGCTTTAGCTCTTTTTTACCTTTTAATCTCCAACACCATTAACTTCATAATTGAATCTACCTTTTGGTGCAAGCCAAGCCCCGAATTTAGTCTATAAGAAAGGTAGGTTATTAGTATAATGTAATAAAATGTATGTCTTTTTATGTAATTCACAAGGAAAATGCCATTTCATGTTGCTTTTGTCTCAAGGCATATTATGTAAATCACTTGCAGAATAACTAAAACTGAATTTTATGCATACTAACTTGTTGCTTAATATATTCTGTACTCTACTTATGTTTTCTTATTTTTGACATGATTTTCAATGTTGGAAATATACTTGGTGATGGTTTGAAGATGTTTTGTTGTTTATTGTATCAAATATTTTTAGTAGCATACCGTAACGGATCGACTTGAAGTAAATCCAACTTCTCACTTATATATTAGGGAAATATTCTAATACCAATCGATCCTTTATTAATAGAAGCGATCAGAGAAGTGCCCTTGGGCTAAAACACAATGGACACAGATGTACAAGGTCTTTGTAAAAGGTTTGGAAATGGTCAGTTTACAATGACAACTCAACACATCATGCCCAGTGCAATTTGAAATGTTTAGAAAAACATACATTGGGTGATGATGAAATTTCTGTCCCAACCTTATTTTTGCTTTGCACCCAGTCTGTTGTTTTCATCACTATTCTGTATATCTCTTGTTAGATAGGGCTAACCCTGGGTAAGTTTTATTAAAAGGGTGTTGTCAAGAACAGCTTTTGTTTTGTTCAAGCCCACTTTGCTTTGTCAATGGGAAAGAAATTGAATTACTAGTAACCATATAAAAGATAAGAAAATGCATTCCATCCATATTACATTATCAGTAGGTATATATATTATCTGCCCTAATCTCCTGGGCAATTAGCTTGCACATTTGTGAGCTGACCAGTGGTGCAGAAAAAGTGTGGTATGAAAAATGTGTGGTTCTATTTTATGCAAATGAGTTCATAGTACCACACTTTTCTGCACTATAGGGATATAAACAGTACTAGAAAGGCTCTGATTGGCTGAAGGGTAATAGCCATGTTCTAAAAAACATACCACATTTCTTCTCCATTTCGTGTAAAATGTTTTGACCACGTGTATTACAAGAACGCTTCAACACCCCCACAAACAAATGGACCAGTCCTGGGAATTACCATGACCCAAACTATATACATAGAAAGAGGAACTTCCGGTTTCTTAGGCTATAGATACCTCTAGTACATGTGGTATATAGCAGATAGCAGGGATAGGAGTATTGTGTTTCAACGTCTACACTTAAGACTTTCAGAAGATTCAAATCGTTGTCTTTAAAGACAATGCGCAGTGTGGTAGTGAGTGTTTTTCTTGGCCACATAGTCTTAACAGGTACGTACTCACTTCTAATGCATCTACTTCGTAATACTACTTGTAAACTCAAACTACTTGTAGTATATTTTTTACTTCCTTGTGCAGTTTCGTATGTGAAGGTGGGACTGTGTTGATGCTTGCCTAGCTTAAGTTAAGACTGAAACTAGAAAAACGTCACAAAAATCATCCAGACTTTAAGAACAAGCAAGCGTACTGTAAGTGTAAACAAAGGAAGAACGCTTGATCTTGTAAGGTGTGCAATACCGAACACCGACCAACTTAAAAGAGGCTCTTTTTGCAAGGCCATCTTCATTGCACAGTTTCGTATGTGAAAGTGAAACTGCGGTGCTTGATACTTGTCTGGCATAAAGACTGAAACTAGTGTGCGTAAAGAAAGAGGTCACAAAATCCTTGTCAGAACGAGCAAGTATACTGTGAAAGTGTAAACAAAGGAAGAACGCTTGGTCTTGTAAGGTGTGCAATACCGACCGACTTTAAGACACTCTTTTGTAAGATCATGACTTAAGCAATAACATGGAGTATTTTTCCTATAGCGGGTGCGGTAAACATGACGAAACCGTGCAACGACATCCAAGTGGAGACCAGTAAGGAGAGTGTTGTGGTGACCTGGCCGTTACCTGTGTTTAACGTGACGTCAGGAGGTGTCACCGGCCGGTGTGACCGCGACCCGGGCGACCGGTTCTTCTGGGGGACGGTCTGGGTCCGATGTTGGGCTGAGGACCTCAACGGAAATACTACGGAATGCCTCTTTACCGTGACCGTAAGGCGTACGTATCGCATAAGGAAAAGTTTTAGACCGAAATAAGCGTAAATAAGTACGTATGCGTACTTTCACATTTTTGAAAAAACAAAGTTAAGGAAGTTAGATTTGTAATCTACTGTAACGGTATTGAACCGTGTTTTTCCAACACAATGCATGTAAGAAAACTGACCTTGAATAGATTTTCGAAAGAATAGAACAATTGTTTGATACATCGCTTCTAGGACGTTGCTGTACTCAGACCACGTGAGCCAATGAGCAGTAGTACAAAAGTTGCAGAAAATTTATAGCATCCCCCGTGTCTATTGATTGATTATTACCTTCGCAACGCTTTCAAGTCCACATTGTATTCTATCTTTTTGTTTAAATTCAAAATCTGCAGCGTCTAAATGCCCAATGTGGAACCCTCCCCAAAACGGTGCGCTAGCCTGTGAGAGGTGGTTGTTCGGCCAGTTTGCATGTTTTCGGTAACAAAAAATTCAAGGTCCAATCCCACCTGCCCAACTGTACATCTGTGTGCCTCGGGCTTGTGGACGACGACTTCTACCAAAACTTCAGTAAGATGGCGGGACTGTTTAGGTAAATCGCTTGCTATTATCAGTGGAAAATGAAAAACATTTTATTTGTGAATATCCCAGATTCGATGCCGAAAGAAACAGACTGTTCGAAAGAGTGTCCGAAATCACACCAAGCTTTCCATTGTTAAAAAAACCACAAAAGATACTTTTCCTACTTCGATAATCTAATCAATCTATTATAGAATACATGGGACACTTCCTTTTCAACTGTTTTCAAATAAGTCAAACCTCGCAATAGTAACGTAGGTTTGGTACCCTATTCTGTACCGTATGTACATTCAACCACTTAATATCAGTTCGAATTTTAATTATTTACCTGTATTTAAACCACATTCAATCATTTTATGTATTCAATTTTTGTTCAGTTGCAATTATCCCCATGGGCATGAATTTGCAATAAAACATTATTATATTATCAAGGAGGTTAACCTCCTTGCTATTGTGATAGTTTTACTACGGGCCCCATGAAAACGGGTAGGGGGGATGTATTTCTTTGCTTGTCTGTCTTTAAAAGTTATTACATCCGCAGCTATATTGCATAGTGGCAGCATGTAAGGTGGAAGTGGTGTAAAAGGATACTTGAAGAATTGGAAGCATTTTTTGACTCCAATAGTGAGTATGACTGATGGCTACACCCACACAGTACTTTCATATTTATCTTCTCAGAACTGCGGAGTTACATAACGCACCACAAAGGGCTAAGACAGCAATATTTTGCTGACGATCTCTTGACACAAGAAGAAAATGCCACAAAATCCGTACAGCAAAATTTCGTGGACGTGTTTGAAGGGACTGCCTTCGGAGAACAGGGTGGATGCGTCGACAACAGTCAATGTAGACCCGAAAACGTGGCTGTGTTTTGGGGTGATGCTGTCGAAGGTAGGATGTTTCACTACGAGCGCATTTGCAGACCATTTCTGATGTTGAAATAAATCTAGTAAGTATAGAATTAAGGGTTAATGACCCGCCCCGAGGTGTATATGATGTCATAGCGCCTGGGCCATTGCTATAACCACTAAAAAAACACCGAGTGAGCGAAGCAAATTCTGACCAATCAGAAGGAGCGATACACATCGGGCTGGCCGGAATCTATGTGTTAGGGCGTCATAACCAACATGGAACGGGGCCTTCTGATTGGTACGCGGCGCCTGGCTATATGATAATGATAGATCTTCAATGTTCTTGTTTCTTCTTTGTTTTGCAGTGACCCCTCCCCCGCCTACTACTAGTTTCCTCACCTCTACACTCATGATGATACAGGACAATACGACACACATTACCGAAACAGGTATTTATTTCTTGTGTCATCTAATATCAACTTGCAAACTGACACCTAGTTTGTTTGTTTGCTATCTCTTCAAAGAATCCAGGGAAAGATATAAAGACAAGGAGGAAAATGAAATACAATCTGGTAATTTGTGCTAAATTGATTGTTAACATCGTATTTTTCCGTTTTCATGTATCAATTAAATTTTGATGTTTTTCAAGTGCTTGTGGCTATTTTCAGTATCTTCTCACTATCTCACAAGCCCTTTAGACATTTTGCACTTCAACGTTGTGCTTGTGTAGTTACAGCTATTCTTTTCTTCTTTTCTTTGTTTAAACCCAGGACCTGTACGATTGACGACACAGAGCATAGTCGCGCTAGCAGTCGGAGGTTTGGCATGTCTACTGCTTACATTTGGAGTCTACCGTTTCTCCAAATACTGTCGTAGAAAACGGAGAAGAACACCCGAAGCAAGACCAACTGGACAAGAATTAAAGGTACATCTCTTGATGAGTTTATTGATTACTTATTCTAAATTTAGCTACAGCGTTACAGTGCCAGTATTGTAATGTTCAGCTCTTATGTGTCTATGAAGGGAATAACATCACACTGTGAACTGATAGTAGAAATAGAAAATGAATTAAAGAGACATGCTGATTTAAATTATGTCAAAAATAATTACTGTTTTATTTTGTTTTGTTTTCCAGGTTATGTTGTCATAGGGTCATAAATGGATGTCGACGTGAACTTTGATGGAGAAATAGATATTATACTCGTTGGCATTGTTTGTTGGAAATCTGGATACTTTGCATACATGTAAACGGTATGCTTAATACAGTGTAGCCTTCCTGACAAGTATGTTATAATTCATTACATGTAGATACTTAAATCTTGTAAAGCTACGGTACAGTGCCACCAATTGCAAACTCTTATGTTAAAAAATAGAGAAACCTGATTGGTGTTCAGCTATAATCGATTTATTGCATATACCGATGAATGAATGCAGCCACCTTGCGAATCACATATCATTACATATTATTTTATCGAAGAATCTGCCGTTTGATTGGCGGTTGGAGCTACTCGTCAGTAGTGTACATGAGATGTGAACCGTTTGATTGGCGGTTGGAGCTACTCGTCAGTGGTGTACATGAGATGTGAACCGTTTGATTGGCGGTCGGAGCTACTCGTCAGTGGTGTACATGAGATGTGAACCGTTTGATTGGCGGTTGGAGCTACTCGTCAGTGGTGTACATGACATGTGAACCGTTGGGAGACACCGGGCAGTAGTGATAGTACGCCTTGGTCAGGGACGTCTCCTTGTAGTCAATCTTCAGCTGGAACTCCAAGTCCCACTCCTGTTTTAGACATGAAGAATAGATATTCGTTGAGAAGAGATATCCGCCAACTTATGATGTATAAATCAATCAAGTTTGCATCAACCCAAAAGCATCCCAATACATCGACTATCATCACACCACAATGAGAGAACTGATAAAAGACATGCGTTTTCACGTCAATTTTAGAAAAAAGATACTGTTGTCATTTGTATTTGCACTGCGGTTGTTAGATTTTCTAGATACTCAAAGTATGCAAAAAGCTATCTAATTCCTGGATGTCTTTACTGGAAGATGCTGTGATGCTGTGAAAATGAACTGTAATTTGTCTTCGTAACTAAATTTTATTCATCTATAAACGTGTGTGCGGCTCATGTATTTTCCATTCTCCTGTGCATATGATGCCTAGACTAGAGTCTCGACCTCGCCCCAGTACCCAGTACACCTTTCTCACGCGGCGGCCATGATAGCTCGAAGACGAGGTCAATGAGGCAAACAGACAAAACTTATTTCTAAAATCAGGTCCCATTTAGTTTTCCCCCAAACCACACAAATTTTCATGATATAAGATAGAATAATAAATATTACAAGTAGTGTTATGCACCTAAAGATGTAGCAATTTAGTAGACTGATCCCATAGTCCCTGAGATGCAAAATAAAAACATAACAATGCATATTTTTGATGGATTTGCAGCCATTCACTTATTGGTCGCTTTCTTAATGGCAGGCTATGGTCGCTTTCTTAATGGCAGGCTATTATGGTTGAACTGCTAATCTTTTGTTTGCCGCATTGAGCTCGTTTTAGATGTATCATGGCCGCCGCGTGAGAAAGGTGTATATACCGTGTTGGAGTGACTACTGCACTGGGCTGAGGTTTCCGCTTTTGTGGGCGTGGCCTCCAACGACCTGCCAGTCAATCACAGAATCATTAAATGTTTTCGTTAGGTATAACCCATCCTCTGATCGCTGACAGCTGGTTTGAGGCCACGCCCACAAAAATGGAAACCTCCTTCTGGTTTAATAGAGCTTGTTGTATGCGAGGCTTAACACAGAAGAATGCTCTTTTCAAGGCAACGAAAACCATCAAATGAAAGTGTGACATGTCCTTACCCCGTGTGGCTTCACTGAGAAGGTCCCTTGAATCGTGTCCCCTTCTTTAACGTCCAGTACTTCTTCCAGGTGAAAGGCAAGCTGTCCCCAGTGAGTGGATGCAGCCTCTGGACCTGATCAAAGTTTAAAAAAAATATGAGTTATTATTTGGTAAAACTATCAGTATTCGTATTGTTTACATTTAGTAGCTACAACAATCAAGAACACACTTTCAATAACACAAAACCGACCAGCCCAAAAGATGGCTGTGGGTTCCCTTCCCCGATTGCTCAGAACACGTGACCATGCGTGTGACGTCAGCGATTGGTCAAAGGCAGTTTGAAGTCACGTGCACGTGTTCTGGGCAATCGGACCCTGAGGAAGACTAGAGTGTTGTTCAATTCTGTCAAGGAGGTCCTTGATTCTGTCCACACTTTGTTGGAATGAATCTAAACCGTAATGATGAGATGATCTCCAATGTTGGTATGATACAGATGTTATTACAAAGTTGAAAGTACCCGTGGACAGCCTGTCGGAGTTGTTGAACTGAATGTCGAAGTAGATGGCAAGGGAGTGGATCTTGTCGTTCTTCTTGCACATGAGAGTGAAGGGCGTGGAGAAGAAGAGGTCACCAGCAGCACAGGTCGACCAGTCATATTCCTGAGAAAGAATGCAGTAAAAATATTACTAATCCGTGTCTCCACTTTGAAATCATTTTGCGCGTATTACACACGTGCCTTGGCCGAATCTCATCATTCTCGCAAATGATTTCTATATGAGCTACTATTGATGTGGAAGATATGTATCAAAGAAGGTTCCTGATCGGCTTTACTCCAAATAAACCAAATAGGCATTTCCCTGATTGGCTGACAGCTCTAAATAGTTGCGGGAGAACTCGAATCTTCTTTCACAGAAGCAAATCATGACATTTCCGGGAATGCAATATGACAATATCCGGGAACACAGACTGTAACTCACCTTAAGAAGCGCGGGTTCGGTGACGATCTGTCTCTCCTTTAGAGGCACGTGCCAGGCGTAGGACTTGGCGTGCGTCCCCATCTCCGAGAAATCAAACCCGTAGACGTCATTCCAATCTGCAATACATTGCAATGATTTCATCGTTATAGACACAGTCGTAAGTTACTAGTAGTCGAAACGCTGTTTAAATCCTTAGACATTATAGGCAAAACAGAAACAGTCTTAAGAAACACTGTTTAAATCCATAGACGTCAATCAGATTGTTTGTTTACTGCGTCACTGTTTTGTTACTTTCTCTTTATCCTTTTATAATATAGATATTGCGTAATATGTAAAAGTTTAACTAAGAAGACGTCAAAATATACAAAAAGTAAGAAAATTCGTTCTTTATCTTTGAAATTTGTTGCGTGCAGTGCACGTGAGAGTGCACCTTAAGACGAATAATAGCACTAAACTATCAGATATTGAAGAAAGTTGAAGTTTGATGAAGAGTAACGTACATCCGATGTGTCTGTCATGTAACTTTTTAGCCTCCACACCGCAGATATAGAGGTTGTTCTTGTCGGGAAGAAGGAGACCACCTGGTTTCTACAATACAAAAAAGGAAAACGTTAAAAATCATTAGTAAACTGTAACGCATACCGCTTTCTTTTTTCCAGTACAGTCTAGAGAAACTCCCAAAGACATCTTAATCTCTATGTTGAATCCTTTGAATCTTATACAGCTTGAGAGATCAAGTATTGTTTACTTTGATGTCTAACCTTCATCGACGTACCCAGATAACCTTTTGACATAAATTGCATTGTACATAGTATGTTGGTAGTTTCAAATCATTGTATAATTGGTTGCAAACGCAATGTTCATGGTCTATTTACTACACTTATAACTTATTCCGAAAGTGCCTGGTATTACATAGTCATAGCTTTGCTCTTAGCCTATAGTACTACAACTTATTCCGAAAGTCCCTGGTATTACACATGGTCACCAAATAGCTGCCATAACTGGTTTCCTACAAGTATGGTAACTACCATTCAACTAGCCAGGAAACGAACGAAGAAATAAACTCACCAGAAACCTGTTTCTTGCATCGAGAAGCGAACGTATGCCGGTTTCGTGGATCAGACCTACGCCCATGATTTCACTGATGATGATATCCACTTTCTCCTCCAGTTCTAAGTCATCCAGTTTTCCCTTCACTATGGTAATCACTAGATAAAGAGTATTTTTCAGTATCAAACTCAAGTATAACATAAGTAGCTTCATTATGTTCTTTTAATATAACCAGGGGGAGTACAATCTCAGTCACGTTTGTGACTGCATTCTCAGTACCACAACGCCACCTAGCGTTAGCAAGTAGCAATCCATTGCGACCCGATGGAGATTCAATGTTTCTCATTGTTTGTATCAGACTGACTACGCTGGCTATCATAGGAAGAAAAATTTGCCAGGGGAGTATTGCTACCAGAGAAGTTGATCGGCAGCGCAGGAGGAGAAACATGAACCTGAGCGTGGACTACTGTCTCCCATGGACAGTTTCTCGATTTTTTGCCGAATTCTACGATCCCCGCACCCCCGTAGGAAGGCCTATATTTCTTGTGCAAGCTGACATGTCTTACGTATTTGCATCAATGTTTCCAATCATTCAAAATACAGATGAACCACGTATGGACTTCTCTCTGGCCTTCCTGATATTAAAATTTTACCTAACATATACACTACGTTACTATCTTTATAAAAGCTCTGCTATAGAAGGGAATCACCTACCGTTCTCGAGTCCGTTATCTTTCACGATGTCCACTGCTTGGTCCGCCACCGCGCTTGGCTCAACCTGTTTAAGACATATGAATGCAAGTTTAGACATAGCCATTCAATTACTTGGAGACACCAATGCAGATAAACACTTGGGAGTATATGTTGGCGACCGTTTCTAATTCATCTTCCGACTTAAATGTTCGGTTTGACATATCGTTATAGATTTAACCGTGTACCATCTTTGTGGAATAATATTCCTTTGTATACAATATATGGAACATGTGTGGTATCTTAGGTGCATATAGTTGTCTCGAAAGTTAGAAGGAAAGAAAACTAGTAAACATTACAATATGAAGTGAAAAATTCTGATTGCTTAAACTTTTGATTCTTATATAACATTAACAACAATAGTTTTGTAAAATGACAGCAAAATTATTAGCAAAATTTCAATCTCAATCTTCCTTTATTCGATGTAGTGTTGGTGCATTCTGAATGAACCTTTCCACACTAGTTACTAGTACCACGCACGCGCGGGTGACAGTAACTCTTGGTAATATTTCAAAGTGGAAGGCCCCAGAAAATCAACATTCCGCCATTTTGCAGTCGCCATTACGTTCCGGACATTGTTACACAAATCGAAACAATGGTAGAGACGTCAGACTGTTGACGTCTGAGGGCCTTCAACTTTGACATATTACCCAGAGTTCCTTTCACCCGCGCGTGCGTGGTAACTAGTGTGAAAAGGCTTATAGCGTTGACTTTGCAACAACAAAGGTACACACTTACCCCAATGACTTTCCTCGCCCCAGCCTCAGCGGCAAATAATGACATCATACCCAGACCACACGAGATGTCCAAGACAACTTTTCCCTCAAACAGGTCCTTGTTCTTGAGGATGGTGTTCTTGTAGAAGTCGGTGCGAACCTTATCGTCCAACAGACCCTGGAAAACACAGGAATGGTGTGTTGTAATCACATTGATACTTATATTTAAAATCCGTTAATGGTACATAGGGTGGCGCATCTCAATCTCTGCATTAGCCTTGGGCCACACAGTTAAAGGTGGTACATGTATCTCACCGCACTAGCGTCAAGCTTGCGTCACTGCGGGGACAACCCCACATCAAAAGTATCAATCATATGCATCAGGCACTAACTGTCCTAGCCTAGATTGTGCAATATAGGCGTTGCCCCAAACTTTACCCCCAAGGCTTCATACATGTATAACCTGTATGGTATAACTATTGTGTGTACATGTAAAAACCTACTTGATGAAGATCCGGGCGAGCGTAGGCACTGATTCCGTCTTCTTTGAAAATCTTCTCGTGGTTCCCATTGGTCAGGGCGTCGTTACCGTTAACCTTCACCATGATGACGTAGTCTGGTACTTTCGGGATGCGAAGAAACTGTGCAAAACTCTACAACACGAATGTTATAACAATGTCAGTAATTAGTTTATTGCAAATACATGCCATATGCTACTTGTATAGCACGAATAACAATAAAATGATAAATACAAGCGGGCCCAAACATACAACAATTACTCTCAGTCCCAAGATCTATCTACCACTCACACACACACACAAACGCTACGAAAAACATAACCTTCTAGCAAAGGGGATAACTATATTAAGAACTATAGCTAGTTCTCATTCGTAGCTTGGGAAAATGACAGCTCAGAGACGACGGTATTCTACCGGTTTCGACTTTAATATGTCTTTCTCAAGAAAAAGAACTAGCTAGTTCGTTTGATTTACTACACTCTAAATATACATCATTTTGTTTGGTTTGACTTCTTTCTTAGAGGCAGCGAAATACTCATTTGCTCACTTCTTCTATAATGCGTGGACTCCTTTATTTTAGCAGTAGAATCGTTTTCTTATGGTCAGGATTGTAGAAAAGTAAGAGCGTATTTTGGACGCATTTGGCGAGTAAATGTTTTTTATGTAAGACTACCTCAAGATGGAAGAAATGTTTATCGTAATAGACTATCTTAGAATGGATGAAAAGGGGTGCAAAATTAATTGGTATTGTCTACTGATAAACACCACGTAAGACAATCATAAGGCAATGGATTACTTGGCATGTTAGACAAACGTTAAGACAACTTGTAAAGTTTGCATGGGCAATTGCATGACTCATCTACAATGTATCACCAAAAAAGGCTAAAACCTAGAAAATAATATTTCTATCTGTACTGATGTACAGTAGAGATGGGACGAAATGTCTACCAAAGCATTAGAAAGCTGTATATGTCAGAACACCACATAAGGTCGCATAATCCAACGTTGTTAAATCCATATAACAAAGGATAACAATACAGAAGAATTTGGAGTTTTTCAGAACTTACTTTGAAAAAAAAGATGATTCATAGTTACATAAGTGTGTCTAATATACAGCATAACGCCACTCGTTGTTGTCATCAAATATGTCATATACTCTGGATCCATACCAACATCACATTGTAACTTTATTGCGCAACAATTGTACAAAGCATGGCGTCTATAGCTACTGATACATAAATACAGTTCTATAAGGCTAATCTACTAGCTTAATACAAGAATGCATAGTATGGGATGGAAATCATTGGAGGGATTTCTAGCGTCTATATATATAGGGCGACAACCATATCAATAACGCTCCATAAACTAGTGTTTGCATGTGGGACGAATATGTCAAAAGTGACCAGTCAAGCATGTACGACATTTACATATAATATAATCATTAGATTCAATACGGATAAGAGTTTGGGTCTGAATCTATAATCTTTATATAGTAGGAACAGGACTTACCTCCACTTGCCTTGTCGTACGAAAGAAGTGTGTAGACGGTATATAGACGGTATATAAATGTGGCCTTATATATAGATTTATCAGACAAGTGGTATAACCTGTTACACTACTTTCGTCAATCAGAATATAACTCGTGATCAAAATGTGTCAACCAATCAGAGTGCAATCCGGTAAAAAGTTGTTGCAAAGATCATTCGCGTAAATATTCATTTATGGACAATATTTTTTAATTTCTGGGCCAAAATCTTGCATAGTGTACCTGTACAATGGAAGAATTGACCAAAGTGGTATTGCTATTAGGCATCTTCTGACAAACTGTTATATTATATGCCTGTTTGTAAAAAAACAAAAAACAAAGACAAGTGATACGATTCGATCCAAGCTTGGATCCATCTAATTTTGGACCAATAAGAAACGCTTTATTCGAGCACTTTCTGTTGTCTCGCTGTTAAAAAGTAATTCAATAAAAAAAATACATTAACCTACAAAACATACATCAAAACATGCATTAACATATATTCACACTTTGAGTATACTAGTAACAATAAGGCTTTTAAGAAAGGACAATCGCTCTACATGCCAAAATTTATTACAGAGAAGTTTATATCGTGTCGTCCTATTTCACTTTACGATTTTTCAAGGAATTCTATTACTAGTATGGTATGGCATTAGAGATGGTTGCTGCAATGCCTCCTGTTGATTTGTTTGGGAACTGTTGTTGGGCATGAAAATATAGGTCATTCTCATCCTTCGGTTCACCGGAAGTTACTCAAAACAGCTTCCGGGTCAATGCCATGTACTGCCTGCGCAATCACTATTTCTTGTTTTCAGCATCTGCGCTAACAGTTCCGTTAGATTTTATTTGTTGTCAGGCGAGCATCAAAACGGCATCATGTTCACCGTGGTCCTAACGGCGATGTTGAGCGGGTTGGTAGCGGGGTCCACACCGCCTCCTCACGGCGACTACGCCGCCACGGCTCGCTACGTGGTTCACAACAACGACTGGGGCAGTCTGGCTTCCATATCGACACACCAACCCATGAAGGGGAAACCTTTCACTAACGTTTTCTCCGTAAGGTACAAAAGAACTTCCGTGTTTTATAGATATTATTTTATGATTGTGTGGCATATAGATTGGTCTTGACCTAGCTACTGGGAACCACTACTCTAAGAACCAACCCCTGTACTGGGGAAGTACTCTACTACACTCAGATCAAGGACCAAATCTATCTAGTGGTAGGATTCAGGCTTGTATATTTCTCTCACGCACACCATAAACCAAGGCCCAAACATGAGGGTTCACGTTTACATTCCTTTTATTCTGACGCTTGTACGGTGGTTACAAATAGTCTCACATAAGAGAATGCACAGTACACATCAATGCAAGAATCACATCGCAATACAATGCAAAGCACACCTCAATAGTAAATAGTTTCTAAGTATCCCAGGGACCCCCCGAAACCTCAATTTGGACTGTCTAACCGCACATCATTAAGAACCGCCAAGGGCTCACAGCAAAACACTAAGTGCTCACCACAATTTGCCGCTCGAGGTACAAGTCATGTCGTCGCGCCGCTCAAAGACCCGTCGGAAGCCCGAGAAACCCGACCGCCGACCGGCCGCCCCTCAAGGAGGTCGAGATCGGTTGTTCACAGTCGAAGTCCGAATACCAAAAGCCAAAGATACCCGGGTTTCTTGGGTATATCAAGAGAAACTTTCCATCAGAGAGAGATTTTACATAATGCCAAACGGAAACAGCGATTGGTTAGAAGAGCGGCGCCCACGTGGCTTGTTGACAGGTTGACGTCACAGAGACGCGCTACCACCCTAACAGTGTGCGGCAGTCACAGGGAAGATACAATAGTCAATGACGGGGAAGGGCTCTAATAAGGGGTGATTCAGCATTAAGAGTATAGGGCTCTAGTTATCCTCACTACACCATCCCCCCCTACGGCGATGATGCGTCCCTGCATCATAAAAGGTAACACCAGCAATATAAGGAATGCAGTAGATAATATAACAATAAGTACAATTAGTATAAAGATATAAGGATATGTTGTACAAAGCAACGGGGTAGGAAAACAGAGTGAACAGTACGTAAAGTGGGCGGACCCCAATGTATGTCATGTGACCAGTAGCTAATTACAGAAATCAGTACAGGTAGCAACACAAGTACATAATCTGCGAACGTCAGTAGAATACAGAACATTGGCGGATAGTTGAAAAATAAACGCAGTGAGCGGTCCCCACTGGTTGTACAACTGTCAAGTTAATGAGGTTAAGAAAAAAAACTTAACTAGAACAAATGGGAGCTTATTAATTAAACAGGGAACAGAAAGTTCACAGGTGCCTAGTTTACTACGTTGGAACAGAAAATAGGAGCTTATTAACTAAACAGTGAACAAAAAGTCCACAGGGAACTAGTTACCTACGTTGGAACGGACTACAGAAACACCTCCCTAGCGGAGACCAAGGTTAAAGCCAGGAGGCAAATGACCTTGACCTACATATTTACAATGTGGGTGGCAGATGTTGGAAACCACAAACATTTTGGAAAAAAAACGTTACCGAAACCATAATGTCGGTCGTTAAAAGGAGAAAAAGTAGTTTGTTTTGGCTTTTTAAGCGCATTTCAGGGTATCCAAAAGGAGATCGAAAACGATGTGAATAGTTGTTCGGAATACAGCGGTTTGGAGAGATTAAGAAAGAATTTGGAGTGTCGTTAACCACTTTTCTTCATAGCCGAAAAGGAAAATAGAGACCAATGGCACATCAGAACATAAAAAGAGACAAAGTGCATGACAAATGGTACATAGAACATACAAAAATGCATTGAGTGTTGTGACCAGGACCACAGGGTGTGCAATGGGAAGTCGGCAATGGTTTAAACCGACCTGAGACTCAGGCACACGGGACTGGGACACCAGAAAGTCACCAGGGAAGAGCAAGCACGGAGGAGGGCGAACTCAGCAATCTATCACTGACTCTGTGTGAGAACTCTGACCTTACATCCTACCTCTTCTTTGAAACGCCACAAAGATGCGAAAAGGAGGCCGGACTGACCAAACAGAAAAGGTATCTACATATTTACAACATAGGAAAGTTTGACAATTGACAACAATTTGATAATAAACATAATAATAGAAAAGAAAGGGGTCGAGCCACTCAGACCCATAAAAACTTAAACAAGGCAGTGTTCAACTTGACCCTTGAAGCGCGACTTCACAGGGAACCGCTGAACCACTAACCACCTAAAAAGTGACTTATACAGAGCGGGGGGAACACCCCTCTGCCTGTCACCCGGGAACTAAAAATGCTCTTAGTTTAACAACCTAATAACCTTGTTGGGACCGCCCAGGTAAACCGGCTTCGCGCACTCGAAACAGGGGAAGGCCTTTATGGGAGAGGAGGAACCAAGAATCATCGAACTGCAGAAACCTCTGTCACTCACAAACCGTAACCGTCTACTCAGATCGTTCGTTAGCACAAGGGAGGTCAAGACAGGACCCGTGCGCACGGGGGGTCAAGACCTGACACGTGCCTGTAGTCCACGAGGGTTTGGCGTTCACCATAGGCAGGAAACACACACAACAGGCAGGTGGTGGACGTCCGTTGGATATGTTGACTGTAAGCGGCGAGTTAGAAGTCACGATGGCGCACACGCAGATAGATGACGTCAGGTGGGCCGTGGCATTGTCGCTGTCAGGTACGGATGATAAAGCACAGTCTCACACACGCAGATGACAGAGTCTCTGTAGGAACGTCAGGATCGACGGGAGACTGAAGACTGGCACAAGCCGATGACGGCGTGGCGGAGCGAAGATGGTGACGCTCCCAGCATCGACGAGACGTGGCGACAGCATGATGTACGTGATGACAAAGTGACGGCACACGGCGTTGGAGAGGCCGTTGGCGGTACAGGTGTGATGACGACGTAGCGGAGGTTGGTATACGCACCTGTCGTCGCTGACACAGCCTGGTGACGTATGGCGTGGTGGAGTGACGTGGTGCGGTCGGCGTCGCAGTCGCAGTTCATGTGGCTTCCTCACGTCTGGATTGACGGAGGGTGACAATGTGATGCGGTACACTGGCGTAGTAACACTGGCGACGGTGTGGGTAGCCGGACGGGAAGACACACCTGTTGGTGGGCGTGGTGCAGACTCGGAGCTGAGTGTCCGGAAGACGTGACGTGATGACAAGAATCGCCGACTGTACTGTCCGAATCGAACGTGTGCTGGAGTAGGACGGCCATTAGAAAGTGAGTGACGTTGGTAACGCATCGGGTAGGCCCAGTGCTAACCCGGCGACCCCCGTTTGGGGCGGAGGGGCTCTAGTAAACCACAAGGTGAGCAGAATTAGACCCTCCTTCCATATTTTAACCCGGCGTGGAAGCGGCGACGCCACAGGCCCCCCAGACCTGCAATGTATTTGCTTTGCCCAGCCTCGACAAAGAACCCATATTTAAAGGGGCGTGGGTTTGTGACGCCCAAGGCTTCTACTCTAACATTTCATCATACATCCAAAATCTAAACTAGAAACAACAACACATCAAATCAATTACACAAGTATGGCACGATGCAAGGGAGGGGTAGGGTACGGACTACACCGTAAGTCACGATTGATGACCACCAAGCCAACCCAGAACCGGAGGCCAGCACAACACGGCGACAGAGGAGATGCCCAGCCGGTGTTCACCTGAAGAGAAATAAGCATTGCACGGGGTAGCGGCCACAGTCACAACAACAATACATGCATATAAACATAACCAATACGCATACAACAATAAAACACAACAGCTACAATAGAGCAGTGTCTCTGTCTTAAGAGTTCATAATGTCCAAATGAAGGTTGTTGAAACCACTTAGGGATGAACAGGATGCACGGTCGACCGGCTCAGGAAGGAACAGGACCGCCGCCAAGACGCTGAGGTCGACACGGACGCGATTGCGTAACAAGTTGCCGAAAGTGTGACACGTTCAAGAGTCCGACGTGGTCACTTCCGGGGTTGGTGGTCTGGTACAGAGGCATAGCGTAAGTCCGATGCCAGTACCATTACCGTGGGGAGCTCTGGAACACTCTGGTCCATCAACGCGAAAAGTTAGACACTCACAAACGTCCGGTGTGTCTATCTCTATATGTCGACAGCACAGTTTGGAGATGAAGTCGATGCAACATACATAAGTCCGTAGTTACACACCTACTGTCACTGGAACTGAGCCTACACAAGTCCGACAGCTCAGTCAGAGTCAGAATCATCACTAGCACTGCTGTCAAACGCGTCCGAGGGAAACACGAAGTCAGAGAGATATGCTGGAAGGTTGATGGACCGCGAAGGACGCGTCCGGCGATCCGTCGTCATGGCTGGGTCCGAGGCAGCTAGTAAGTCAGGATACGATGACGTCGGTGACGGGACAGGAGCCCCAGGGGATGGCGACTGGTCAGGATACGATGACGTCGCTGACGGGCCAGGAACCACAGGGGATGACTCCGCCGACTGGTCAGGATACGATGACATCGCTGACGTCCCCGGGCATGATGATGTTGCCCCGGGGCTCGGCGGAGACGTGGTGATCGGCGTCCCGTCGGGTGGTTGGGGTGTCGGTCCATCTCTGGCGGGGTCGGCGGGAGTTGATGCCGTTGTAGTGGCCTGGTTCTGTGCCTGTATAGTAAGAGGACGAGAAACAGAGGGACTTTGTCCCGGGTTACGGGCGTCCCCGGTCGGGACGGGCTGTTCCCTGGGTCGGGTCCGACGTTGACGTCTGCGTCTGGGGGGGAGAAAATCTGGATCTCCGACCTGGGGGATAAGGAGTTTTAAGTCCTCGAAATGGGCCGTCACCTCTTCTCGACGCCCTCTGTTATTCCTGAGCCTATAGGCAGAATCACCGATTCTGGCTACTACCGTGTAAGGCCCGGAATACTTTTTGCCCAGCTTTCTAACTAATCCCTTCTTAATAGAGTGTTTTAAGCGGAGCACTTGATCTCCGATTTCATAAGGTTTACCGTGAATTTTCTTATCATAGAGCTCCTTTTGACGTCCTTGTGCGGTTTTGGTATTTTGTTGGACCAAATAGAAAATTTCAGGGAACTACCACCAGGAGTGGCCAGGCCGTTGCCAGGCAACCCTGACGGGCAGACGGGGCAGGGTCTTGCTTGGTGCAGGGCACGTGGAGTTTGCGTGCCGTTGCCATAGAGACGCCGGATGGCCTTCGGATGGAAAATGTACAAGACAGGTAGGAGGGGCCTTGCACAAACATGTGGCTTACGCAATCGTTCAGGGACAACCTGGCCGGAAGGCGGCCATCTGCAGATTTTCTACGCTTCTCATCTAGGCCTGGGAAAGGTCAGACATGCACGTAGGAGAAAGTTAGAACAACACCCGGTAAATTCCTGACTACTGAAAAGAGAAACTGTCTTGAATATATGCTGGGCGCTCTCACCACCCAATTAGGATACAAAGAACTTACAAAAATTCAAAAAGACTCAAAGAAACTATTTTGACGAAAGCACACAATAAAAAGGGACTCGCACTGCACGAATTTGCTGACATTTTAGCCTCTAGGACTGGAGTAACATAACGGAACAAAAACACCGTACAAAATAATAAGGAACCGACGAAACAACCAACTGGACTCAAACATGACGAGAAATGATTGCAGATTGACAATTTACACGGGCAACTAACGAGGAAGTTTAAAAAACAGGAGGGGGTTGCTAACGTCTGATTCGGAAAAGCCAGCCCCACAGGGGACATGGGATTCCTTAGAACCTTCCAGAACGTTCTGCGTCTAAATCTCAAGGTTGGAAAGATAAAATTACAGATCAATGTCAATGCCCGGATGGGCGGGGTCATAGATCAGAAGGGTGGGAGGATGAGACGACAATGGTAGATTGATTCTTTTCCAGATGGTGATATTTTGAAAACGTGCGAAACAGGGCATTTTTGTGGTACTTAATGACAAGGATGACGACTCAATTACCGGTATAGTCAGTGACGCCGCCTAGGGACTACCAAAGACTGTGAGAACCCCTCGGAAAAGTCCGAGCAGGTGTCTGACATTAACGCGCCAATTTGTCATACATGAGTTAGCACGATAGCACAGCAAAACAATTTTCAAAATTCAAACTACATTGGCAAACGAGGCAGTGCAACAGGCCAGTATCAATTCGATCAAACAACAATACAATAAAATAAACTAAAACCACAGAACCAAAGTCATCCTGCAAAAAGTGACTTCGTACCGAAAAAAGTATAACAGGAAAACCTTCCGCTGGTCAAAACGCTTGATAAACAAAACACACACAGGAATCACAATTTTAACTCACGACTAACAAATTAACAGTTAAATTGGACAGGAGGAATCTGACCGGCTAAGATAACTGGACACACGACCAACGTAACGGTAGAGAAACTGCAGTTCAACTAACCAAAAGGAATTCGAAGGGATAAATTTATACTCTTTTGAAAATCCAACTAGGTGTATCGCTACAGAGCCACTAGGTGGGTCAAAAGTCTCAAATACACGGAAAGAAAAATCACTCACTGTCAGATCACAGATAGCCTACCGACCGTACCCAAGACTACAGTTAACCGAAAAAGGCACACTGTCAACACACACGAAACCCTCCCCACCACACAAGAACAGCAAAATATGCACCTGGGACGGGAGCTCAACTTTAAGGGTTAAAACCAGAAATAGGGAGAAAAACACACGGAAGGTGGAATGTGAAATCACGGCCAAACCTGACAGAACTAGGACACACACAAAAACACAACGACCACGTCGGAAAGTAAAACAAAGGTTAGGACTGTAGGAGGCCGTTACTACGGATCAAACTGGACGTTTTATATTCGTTACTGTGGCAAGAATAAGTCTAAGAACACGACAAGACAAGATTTAAGAAATGGAACGGGGAAAATACGAGATTGAGTAGAAATAAAGAACAAAACTTCTAACAGAACACAAGTTAAGTGTCGACTTGAGAAGGTGGTTAACGACTTGGTCAAAATCGAAGAAAAACTTAAATTCTCACAGAACTAAATTGTCTAACGTTAACGAGTAGACGTTTATAAAAGGGGGAATCAAGAAGGACAAGGAACCAGGAGTAAGATCCGATGACCCGGAGATGATTCTTCCCAAGACCCGGGTAGCAGGGCGGGGCCCCATCGATTGGAGTTGGCCGGCAGGAGGGGCCGAACTCAGGTGGCGACAGGGTGACATTGGCCACTCGGTGAACAATGATAAAATACGAAATCACCGTTCGAATTAGGAGCGACATCGTTATGAGGTCCTTAACTACGTTAGAAATCATTTGCGGAAAGCGGCAAGATACTTTTGAAACAAACAAGGACGAAAATGCGAATTTGGGAGGAAGAGGACAAGCCGGACTTACACAGGCTCTTTAGTCATGGTTGGAATCGATGAGTCGTAATTTAGAAAAACTGAGAAAACTAGAGTTTACCTGCGGATAAATCGTACGGGCGATAACCGACACGAGAGATAAAATAATAAAGGACAACGCTACGGGCTCCCGACAGAGAAGAGACTGAAATTGGGCTAGCGATGGCCACCAAAAGATGGAACGATCAGGGGGGCGGGACGGTCGGGCGGGTCGGGCCCTGGCAACCTAGGGTAACCGGCGGCGGAGGACTCAACAAGCCCCCGACGGGAGAACTACAACAATACACTACCTAAAAACCACCGTACAAGTCGGATAAGAACAAAGGAATGGGGTTCAATAAACGGTGTAGGGACCATTTGTGGCATATAGTTTGGTCTTGACCTAGCTACTGGGAACCACTACTCTAAGAACCAACCCCTGTACTGGGGAAGTACTCTACTACACTCAGATCAAGGACCGAATCTATCTAGTGGTAGGATTCAGGCTTGTATATTTCTCTCACGCACACCATAAACCAAGGCCCAAACATGAGGGTTCACGTTTACATTCCTTTTATTCTGACGCTTGTACGGTGGTTACAAATAGTCTCACATAAGAGAATGCACAGTACACATCAATGCAAGAATCACACTACAATACAATGCAAAGCACACCCCAATAGTAAATAGTTTCTAAGTATCCCAGGGACCCCCCGAAACCTCAATTTGGACTGTCTAACCGCACATCATTAAGAACCGCCAAGGGCTCACAGCAAAACACTAAGTGCTCACCACAATTTGCCGCTTGAGGTACAAGTCATGTTGTCGCGCCGCTCTTCTAACCAATCGCTGTTTCCGTTTGGCATTATGCAAAATCTCTCTCTGATGGAAAGTTTCTCTTTATATACCCAAGACACCCTGGTATCTTTGGCTTCTTGAATTCGGACTTCGACTGTG
>NC_049994.1:8663511-8703132 GCF_000003815.2 Branchiostoma floridae | reverse complement strand
TGGTTTTGACGGGGCGAACCGATCTCGGAATTGTCCGGAGGGGGGTCGGTTGTCCATTGGGTGGAAACCTAATTCTCTGCTAATTCGGACAAGCGGGTCTCGGTCGCTCAATGCCCCAGGGTTAATATGTGGGTTGGAGATTCCATAGAATTTCTTGGGCAGGGCCGGTGGTAGTTCTAGAACGAGGCCTCTTCGGTACGGAGGCTTCCAGCACTGGACATTGGTCTCTGAACAAAGAATCTCGACCTCCTTGAGGGGCGGCCGGTCGGCGGTCGGGTTTCTCGGGCTTCCGACGGGTCTTTGAGCGGCGCGACAACATGACTTGTACCTCAAGCGGCAAATTGTGGTGAGCACTTAGTGTTTTGCTGTGAGCCCTTGGCGGTTCTTAATGATGTGCGGTTAGACAGTCCAAATTGAGGTTTCGGGGGGTCCCTGGGATACTTAGAAACTATTTACTATTGGGGTGTGCTTTGCATTGTATTGTAGTGTGATTCTTGCATTGATGTGTACTGTGCATTCTCTTATGTGAGACTATTTGTAACCACCGTACAAGCGTCAGAATAAAAGGAATGTAAACGTGAACCCTCATGTTTGGGCCTTGGTTTATGGTGTGCGTGAGAGAAATATACAAGCCTGAATCCTACCACTAGATAGATTCGGTCCTTGATCTGAGTGTAGTAGAGTACTTCCCCAGTACAGGGGTTGGTTCTTAGAGTAGTGGTTCCCAGTAGCTAGGTCAAGACCAAACTATATGCCACAATTGAGTAGCAAATGACTAAATATCATGGGGTCTTTTTATTAGCTACACAAGCGAAAGGCATTCTAGGTCATTCTAGTATCTGCCGATGTCTCAATTCGGCAGCTTACGGCTTCCACTCAGCTATTCTTGTCTGACAACACTACTAGCCGCCAGGAAACGTTGGAAGGTAGCCAAAATGACCCCAAAATGTCCCTTTGTTTGTGCGGCCGAGAAGCGAGTGTAGATATGTCAAGAGAACTGCGTTTGTTATTTGTTTTTCCGGATCTGGAGCCTTGTAATGATTCATAGACGCCACTTTTTTTTCGGCAATTTTGGCGAGCAGAAGCCGAATGAATGGATACATTTCATCGTCTATATTATAAAAGTAACAACAACATTAACTTCAATTTTAGCATGTCTATAGAGACAACTAGGAAGTGGACAGAACAAAACTTAAAAACCTTGTGACGATTTTTAGGGGAAGCAGAGGGGAAAATGCACAGTACATAAGTTTGTGGGTCACCTATAAACGACCTTGCCCTTCTTGTTGTACCACGGACGTTATATGACGTTATATAACGTCCTTGGTTGTACTTGTTCTGGGTAGTGTCCCAGTACCTAAAGACTAAGTTGTGAATTAATGTAGAATTGAAAGCGGATTTTGCGTTAAAATATAGTAGTTGCGTGAAAAAGGACCCAAAGTAAAGAGGCTACTTGAATGGATTTCAACACCCCTCGATGTTGACATGTAAGTGTTTAATTGTTCAAGGGGGCGTGAACATCACATGGTTAGCCCAAGGACGTATACCGCTGAAACATGGACCTTGGTCATGACAGACAACAGTTATATAGTCGTGCGACTGTTGTTGTCCACGACGTCTCTGGCGACGGTATTTTTAGGCTGTCTAAAGAGGATCGTTTACGGCGACGGAAGTGGGTCATATGCTAATTAGCCTGCAGCGTGTTTTTTTTTTTTCTGTCCGGAAAGGCATTTTCTACATAAATATACATGTAGTCAGTAATGGAAACGTATTTTTGTCATCAGAAACTGGCTGTTCCAGCGCAATACCCTGAAACTATTTGCTATATCCTTCGCATGCCCCTATCCCTTGATGATAATCTGCATTGCCACCGGTGCACGAACTCCGGGCCTTCTCATTGCGGGCCTCAGGATGTCTGTTGTCTGTCTAACGTGGGATTAAAATAGCGCTCCTAGCGGCCGGCCCTTCAGTTGCCGCCAGCGCTTGGGGGTCCGACGAACCCCAGCCAGCGAGACATTGTGTAAGCACAGGCTGTAAATGAACCTTGGTCCTGAAAAGAATTTATAGTGGAGGGTGTCAATAGAATATAGCCCTCACCAGCCTTCATACGGGAGTAATTGGCCAAGAGAGTCAGTGTAGCCGCGAGAAGGTCTGGCCGGCCAACTGACCCCTCGGTGGCCAATCTCTCCCGGCAAATCGTTCTACCTAAAAAGGTTGTTTACGCCCATTTACAAGTGATGGATCGATAACTGTGGTGCTTGTTGTTTTCTCGAGGACCAGCTTGTGTAGCTACATTTTGTTCTACGTAAATGCAAAGTACATATAGAAGTTGGTCTCCTTACAGTGTGAATTTTTGAAGAACAAGGACTGAATGTTTTTGACGTTTGACTGCATAGACACAGCAATGGTCATCGCTACGTTGAGTTCTCCGTAGTCTGACAAAATCGCAGCGAGAGATTGTCTAACCCTACGGTGGCCGACAGCAACAATGGGCAACCCATTTAAGTTCCGTATGGAGCCCTGTGTTTACTGACATTAGGCTGTTTCCCTTGGTTTGTTCCAGTGACGGTCCTGTGGGTAACGGTACCGGTGTGCCGTACTTATTCCTAAGTCCGCTAGATGTCACTGATCAAGACCTGCAGGTCAACAACAACGCTACCCTGTCCATGTCAGGTAATACATAAATAATGTGCAGTATACATGGATTTGGTAACACATTGGAAGAATAGTGTATTTCAACTTGTACCACTTTATTTGTTTATGTTCGCGTGCAATATGGACTGTAACTAACTTATCAGCGGAAAAATAAGGAAATTGTAATCATAACCCGTTCAGTACAAATTCCCTTGTCCAAACGGAATAAAAATAATTTTACCAGGTTGGTAGGTTATAGGATTGTAAAGTTTTATTTTACACAACCAGTTAATCTTAACTACTTATGTTTTGATGCCTGTCAGGCATCTTCCTTAGAGCTTCTAACTGGAGTTCTGCTCCTCGCCGCTATATATGTAGCCACGTTTGGGATTGTGTTCTCGCCGCAAAAGCGCCACCTACATCGGATGCATATAGCGGCGAGAAGCAGAACTCCAGTCAGAAGCTCTGAGGAAGATGCCTGATAGGCATCGAAACATAAGTAGTTAAGATCAACTGGTTGTGTAAAATAAAACTCAGCTATCCTATGCTGTTGTTTTGTTTCAGAGGTGATGAGCGGGTACTGCGCGAGTCAGAAGTGGGACGCCGAAGATCCCCGATGTGCTAAAATCATCCTGTCGGGAAAAGTCGTCAATGTTCCCGAAGCTGAGATCGACTTTGCCAAAAATGCCCTGTTCACAAGGTAAAGTGTGTGTGATAAACCTAATAATATAGTATACAACGGATATGTACATGATATTCGTGTTATAATATGTAACATGTTCCTGAGGAGAAAACATAAAAAACCCCAAAGAGTCACGTAGTATTTTGGGTAACAATGTCTTATTATTCCAATATATACAACTGTATACTATTCATGACATATATTTTACACAGTCTATGAGGTATAATTGTAAAGGGCATTGGACAAACAAGCTTTCCAACTACATGTATATAATATCCATCTTGAAAAAAAAAGAAGGCAATAGACATATGGTCGTTGGCACTTTTTTCTCGGGACTAGCCCACATACGTACCATGGTGCACGGCTAATGAATGTACGGTCAAAGCAAATGGGGTGCTAGCGTAAATTGTGATGAATAATCTTTCAAAAGATGTATAATACAATGGAATTACGTGTAATATGGTCTTAACGCGAGTCAGATCGACTGAAATCAAGTTTCTAAACTTTCTTTCCTTACAGTATTTTTTTCCGTTCATTGAACCCCCAATATACTAAGCGATATTTTGGTTATTTTGTGTAGGTAGCTATCCGACTATTTTCTATCTATGTACATTTGTAATACCATATATATTCATTAATTTCTTTTTATTGTAAGAATATACTGTGTTTTATTGTCACACGCAGGCATCCTATCATGGAAGACTGGTTTAAGATGGAAAGTCACAAGTTTTACTTCGCCAAGATGCAGATTGAAGCTGTCTTCGTCTTGGATTTCTTCGGCGGAGGAAATATCGTCACTCCTGAAGACTACTTCAACGCTAAGATATAGCTTCATTCAGGGCCTCAAAGCTTTGTTTTAAATTAGACATTTATTAGAAAAATCTGACGCACCACTACCCGTTAAAAGCAAACTCTACTTGTGTTTAACCTAATTTTAATGGGTTCGAAATATGGGGGCCATTCAGAAGTTTAAAAGTGTATTTCAAATTTTGTAAGCACTCAATTACTCTTCCCATAACCTTGCTGCACGAGCCAAATTACGGAGGTGTGAAAGATTCGTAAATAGGACCGTGACTTTACCCCCTCTGTCAGCTTTTATGTATACTGCAGTTTATTTCGTACATTTTTCAGGCCATCCCAACAAAACCTGTACGTGTACTTTAATAGACAAGTTGGGCAAAATACACAATATATTCCCCGATATGCGAAAGAGTCGTAAATGGGAACGTGCATGTGCCCCCTCTATCATATTCTGTTTAAACTGCAGTTTATTTTTGCAAGACATCCCAACAAAACCTCACTCTGACCAGCTGTATTCAGCTTTGCTGCTATACTTGTACCAATCATAGTCGGCTAAAAACAAAGTGCAATTAGTGTAACCGAAATCTATTGTTTGTGTATATCTTGCTTCTCAGAACAACGAGAAAAGTCAATGGCCGACTATGTTTAAGTATATTTTTTGTTGTTGTCAAAGTCTTTTACATCTTGAGGGGTTGGGGAAACTCATCCGGCTTGTCTTATCGAAGACTATGTATTGCATATGTAAAGATGCCAAAATAAAATTTTAGTAATCTCTACCCTACTTTGTTAAAACATTCAGTGTATTCATTGTATATAGCGAAGTTTTCATCTAAACGTGTCTGTCCGTTAACAGTTTTGTTTGCACCTGCGAGGACAATATCCTAAAGGTTTCTTCATAAAACACTAACAAGGCAAAATCCATCCGTCCCTTCTTGATTTATTCTGTTTTAAAAGTCTGCAACAAAAATACCTCTATAGTAACTTGTATCACTTCTTCTCGAGCACAGGAGCTTTCTGGTGTTTTAAAAATCGTGACCATATCACTGATATGGTCACGATTTTTAGAACACCAGAAAGCTCCTGTGCTCGAGAAGATGATATCACGTTTACATGTAGATACGAAAACCGGGATTTCTGTTGTAGTATCAAGGAAAACCACCAGGGGGCCAACATCTAGTCATTTCTGCCATGGGCTAAAACCTGACAACAATATATAGCAATCCATCTATAGCTTCTTGGCCATGGGTTGATGTTGAACCACAAAAAATACAGTCACAAAACGAAGGTAATGACAAAGTATACACAACGGCATGCGGGTGTCACTCAGCGACAGACCTTGGATTTTGGGGGCGTTCGTTCTTGAGTCCGGCTTCGGGTTCCCCAAGTTTACATCATTACGGAAACATCAAAGTCAGGAGAGTTTACTGGTGCTTAATGGGCGGTGGTTAACGACAGCCACGGCGGCGGCGGACACACGCTTTACCTAGCCTCCACCAGGCCTTCCTACCGGGGTACGGGGTCGTAGAATTCGGCAAAAAAAATGGGAAAATTGTCAACGCTAAGTTCATGTTTCCCATACGCGGCCAACTCCTCTAGTAGCAAAACTCTCCCGGCAAATTATTCTCCTTATACTATAATAGCCATCGTTGGCAGTCTGGTAGAGACTATGCTTTGACATTGAATTTGTCCCACTAAATAGCGAAATGAACTGAATGATCCTGAACTAGGGAAGAGACTATTTTGGTCAAAGAACAAGTCCTGGGGACTACTTAGCTGCGTTAGGGAGAATATATTTTAGTATCACTTTTACTACACAAGTTCACTTCTTTAATACAGGGATTAATGATGTCATGTTTTGTAACTTCAATTCATAACAACGTTTATGGTGTCTATTTTGAAAATCTAGCCATCTTTTTTTTTTTACCCATCTTGTTTTTTTCGCGCTATCTCATTATTTTTGCAAATCTGCATATAATATCATCCATACAATTTACTTGCTGTGGCCTAATGTTGAATTCTGAGCAAACAATCAATATTAGTGACTGGCTATTGAATCTTCCTAAGCATCCACTGTGATTCAGTAACTATGTTTCCTGAAAAAAAAGTACCATGAATGATAAGATAATAAGTTACAGTATCACATCTAATCTCGCTAAGTGGCATGTCAGCCGTGTTAGGATAAACATTTCCTATAGCCTAGATCAGGCCCTAAACGTCGGCAGTTGACTATTAAGAAGTACTCAGGGACATCAAAGTCCAACTATCATCTCAGCTATGTACTTCCCGTATCCGCACCGAGGCAGGGGGATAAACAAGCTCAGGGTGGATCCGGCAGGGGCGGGGCTAGATGATTGACATGGATCAGGCGCTTGTTTCGGAAACTGTCGTACAAGACATCGTCTACAAGACTACTTTTCTCGTGACTAAAGCCTTTTCGGTTGTTTTCGGAAACTGTCGCACGATACTCTTCAAGCAGAGGTTCGGCTCCGGTTGTCTTTTTTAAAATGTTTTTTATGCGATTTGTCGGGCTTTCTATTTTGTATCGTTTTCTCTATAAAGAAAACCATACAAAATAGAAAGCCCGATACAAACACATTAACAAACGTCAAAAACAGCTTTAGCCGAATCTCTACTTGGAGAGTATTCGCACGAGACATTGTACTGTTTACTTCTATCGTAGACTACAACAACAGAAAAGTAATAGAAAAACTAGAAAGGCCGACATTTGCTTGAGAGCAAATAAAGCATATTTCAGCCATCTCCCTCCCCATGCAACAGTAGACAGTTCTAAAATCACCCATGTGTGAAAACGGAACACTTCTGCTTAAAAATCACTTTTACTAAGCACAGTTTAGTCCAAAAAGGAATCTTAAAAAAATACCCCGTGCAAGAATGGACTCTTTCAGTGCACCCCATTTTAGTTTTCACAATAGACCAGTCTAGAAATGCTCCCGCTGAAAACATGGCCTTTGAATCAGAAACCCAGTTCAAAATTAGACTCAGCAAAAGAGTCCCCCCGTGCATGAAAAGGTAAAATAGACCAGTCTAAAAACACTTCAATCTGCTAAAAATAAAATTTTGAATCATCACCCATCCATCCTGAATTTGAAAAAATCCCCCTCCGTCCAAGAATGGACACTTCCTGTGATACCCCTATGTAAAATGGACCAGTGCAAAAATACATCCTCTAAAATAGGACTTTGACATAGTCATGGAAGTCCAAAAATTATTCCTTTTGTAAAAATGCCCCCCTCCGTGCAAGAATGGACTATTCCATCATATCCCATGTAAAATTGCAAAATAGACCAGTCCAAAAATACTCCCACTAAAAGACTTTACATAATCATTGGTCCAAATATGAATTTAAAAATAAAAATTAACCCCTCCGTGCAGGAATGGACTCTTCCAGATATATACAGGCTCGCTGATTGGCTGCCGTAACCTACTCAGAATATTAAATCAGCCTACACGAATGGTTGCCAAATAGGTCTTGTATAGACATGTACACGTGCAGATTGCAGGTGGAGGGTCAACGACCTTGAGGTCATTGACCTCTCTGGCCATTTGAAAATGACCACAAAATCCCAAAATATATCATTTTGAAGTGTTTTATGCCAAAAATTATACATAGGTCATTTGGATAAATATCAAGAGCACCCCTTTACCAAATTTCAGGTCATTTGGTTGTGAAACGGGGGTACAGGAGCCAAAAATGTCCTATTTTTGACAAAAAATGGCCAAAAAATCGCAAAATTAAGCATTTTGTTGTACTGTATGCCCAAATTGTTGTTGAATCCATGTGCGCATATGTAAAGGGCACTCCTATACAAAAAATTAGGTCATTTGGTTGTGAAACGAGGGTACAGGAGCCAAAAATGTCCTTCCGGGACTTCGTTCGGCATTTTGAATAGACAAAATGTCAGTCTTAAGTAATGCGTTAGTGTGACTTTTAATCGAAATTAGCATGACATTTATTGGCCAAATGTCTATCCCAGACAGTTCACCAATCGTTGTGCCCAGCTTTTGCGTGAGATGAACAGAAAGTAGACATGTTTCACGACTACCATCAAAATTCCCCAGACTTACGAGTTTTCCCATCTCAGTGTCAAGTTCAAGAAAAGGTCACAGTAAGGAGGAAATGTCTTCATTGCCAAACTGATACCCCGTCGTCTTTACTAGGGACAGTATTCGATCCGTTTCGCTGATAAAACTGAAAGAGAAGCAGATGACACGCAAAGACTATACAGTAGAAACCTGTTAATTGCACGACGGATAATTGCACATTTCTGTTAATTGCACGAAATCCCCAAATCCCGTGGTGGTGTGGTCCAGCTTAATAGCTTCTTTGTTGCACTGATAGGATAATTGCACGAAAAGCACTGGCAAATGGGGTGTGCAATTAAGCGGCTTCTACATACATGTACTAGTACATACCACCCAGCATACATTACTACATGTACATCCATGACACAGTGACACTTCCAAGCAGTACGCACTTATTCCTACTGCATGACAAACATATTGGCTATTTGTGATCCTGTACTGGGTTTATCTACATGTAAGTTCTGTATATGTATGATATAAATTATGTATATATATGCTATATGCATACGAGCTCAGTCAAATATTGCCTATTGGGGACTGAAGAGATAGGGCATGAGTCTTGTTATCTACCCAAAAACGTGTGCACAAAAGAACAACTATCAAAGAAAGATACATTTCTGCAGCAACAATCTTGCCAACACACTGCCATAGACTAACAACACACGTGTTCTTGTCTTCTTCTCGTATCATAGTAGTACCTATGAACTTCCGTAGACTGCATAGCATTAGAACATACAGAACCATAGCTCGTCGTCTATCATGCATGTTACATTGGCCCTATTTAATACATGGGAATCCCTTATCAGTACAGTAGTTGTGCCGATATCTCACGGTAAGCCCAAGTGTTGAGGACCAGCTGTCTCACTCGTCATCTTCCCTTGTTAGCGGGGCGCTCCGCACGTCTCTATCGGGCCGGAACATCCCCGGAATCCGCCGAGCCCTCGCCAATCGTTCGCTAACGAGTTACGATGAGAGGTCGGTCTCAGCCCCGATCGTGGGAACCCGGTACAGTAGATGATTAGTTAGCGCTGTGAACACGTCTCCAACACGGTATATGCCTCTACTGGGACCTCTACCTTATCTTTCCGACCATACTTGAGGTTAGACCGGACGTCTATGCCATATTTTAGTCTCTGACAACTTTGTTACGAAAAGATAAATCAACCCATTCACTATGTACAGACCACAATACTCACAGTAATACCGAGAAATTGTTTCTAAGAGCACAAAAAGTGAATTTCTTCTCGACCACTCCTTTCTCTTCTTTCATGATTTGACTTGAAGGAATTTTGACATTAATGTCTCAATGGTTTTTGAATGTTATATTAGATTAAAAATACCGATAAATTATTTCCAAGAGCCCCAAAAGTGAATTTCTTAATTCACTACATCTCCTTTCTCGTCTTTCAAGATTTGACTTGAATGAATTTTCATATTATTGTAGTCTCAATGGTTTTTGGACGATAAATTAAAAATCGTCGGTTAATGTTCAATTGAGGATCCATATATTGTTGGTCTTTTATTTGACTTGGTCACCTCTAACAAATTCAACGCCAGTCTTTCTTTGTTTATTTGTTTCATACAAAATGCCATACTCCTTCACAGCGGTGACGTTTTCTCTTTATATTTGTTTTGATTCTTTAAGTAGGAAAAACAAGCAATTAGACGACGATGATTGACATGTGTCAACAGGGCATGTCTCAGTCCCAGACGGAAGGATCTGACAGGATTAGTGCTGTAGACGCGTAATCAGGGGGTCGATAGAAAAGACGATCAAGACTCTGCTAACGACATACCAACAGCTTCTTAAGTATTTAAAGGATGGCGGAGCGGTTAATAGTAGGTTAAACTAAACGGTATATCAGCGTTGAATTTAGGTCCATTTAGTCGCACACGATAAAGGAAAGCATCAAAAAGTGATAGATAAATTCAAGATTTTTCATACCTAGAATTTCCACCAATCTCAGTATAACTGAGTCGTTTTCTTAAACCTCAAATAGCCGAGTAAAAGTTACATTCAACACGTCTTAGTCTTGAAATTGAAGGTTAAAAATGATCCATGAATCAAAGAGTCGCAAAAGTTGAAAGGTGAAATCTAGAAATTCCTCAGAGTAAAATTCTGACCCAAAGTTTAAAGATCCACAATCTTATGTACCTCACCCGAACATTAATTGATGATCTTTATTTGCATGTTCCTGCCCACATGGACTAAATGCAGCAAATCCCATGATGGGATACTAAAGACTAAGTACTATCACATGTAGTATTACAATTGAATAAACAATACATCTGCATCTATGCTACCACTATATCTAACGTTTTAGATACATGCCTCTTCCCTATTAATATTCTAGATGCATGATGATGATGAATCTTCGTCTGGTGTATAGATAATGAACGACACGACTGACAACATGTATACTTCATGAAAGCTCATGTTTTGTCCAAGGGCCCCAAGTTTTGTATTAGAATTACCGAAGATCTCAAAATTCATTATGTGGGCTATTACAAGGATTTGCAGCATCATTCAAAGATCATCATCTCCAGAATCTGCACAGGTTACAAAGGTTGGCATCTTTTGAACTCTTCTAATGAAAGACTTTTCAGCCATTTTTTCTGGGGATGGGGGTTTAAAGGTGAACCGCAAGTTAGGTGGCGCTTTTGAGGAAGGGGACCGTCACCGTCCTACATGGCCAGGAACGCCCCTCTGAATGATGTTCCGACATTACACTTACTAGTCATATTGCTCAACAAATCAAAAGATTTTTCAGTATACCTGTGCTCCTTACTACTCGCTAGATGTTTCTGTTTACTTCTACCATGTTTGATGAATTATTAAGATAAATTGCGTTTTTTTATCATTTTAGAAGGCATGTAAGTTTGTGCTGTTCGCAACCCATATGAGATATGTAATATAATGTTTGATCCCACAGTGTTTTCTAGTGCGTCTCTTTAGCGTTGATGATCTAAATTTGCCCAGAAACGCGAACCACCTGCCCGAGCACCTTGCACAACCGCTGTGTGAACTCTGCAGTGTTCAAGGTGCTCGCTTCTGGATCGGTGCCTAGTCTGCCAAACGACGGGAATCCTTCCACATGGTCCACATTAGGACCGTGACCGACCAACGGTACGCAAGAGGGGACTACGAGTCTTCGGGGCCGGTCAAGCACCCACCCCGGCTACTTATCACATAGACAGGGGTGTCGGGAAAATCGCGTGCCCCCCTCCCACCTTTACACACACCCGTCCTAAAGTTCATAGCTAGTACACCCCAGAAAACAGCTCAGAAGTTGGGAATGCTGACACGTCTCTCCAGTGCGTTTGAAAGCTGTTAATAAAGTCGTGTGCAGGTTCTCATGGCCGAAGCTGACACGTAAAGCTGTACTTCATTTGTGTGAACAGCCCGAACACTGTTCGTCAGAATGGGGAGTGTTTTCCCCCCAGTACGTTTTAATCAAGAACCCAAGGCTACCGAACACAAGGCAAGGATCAAGATGTCAGTACACGGAGGACTTTCCCACGGTCGTACAGACCTAGGGTAAATGGGAACCAGATTTGGTGGGGGTAAAACTCACGGGGTCGTGGCGCAGACACTCACCGCCCTCGACCCCGTAGGGTCCCGGCTTCGTGAGTCTGAAAGCGCCGAGACTGTGTGAACAAGTAGTTGCTAAAGGGGGAGGGTGTATAGAATTACGGGTAGATTACCGCATATTGTGATGCTATATCGTTTCATGTCAGTTTATAACTATGGTGTCACAAGAGGTCTATTGTTTGAATGATTAGTCTGGAAGCCATTGAGTTAACATCCATCAAACAGGTCGGTTAATCATAATACGGTAACATAAAACAGGTGAAGTCTACATTGACGGGACAGCTACCAAAAAGTTGAGCAGATGATTTTCCAACTAGGACAAAGGCCGACAACAGGCTTGACAGGTGGTTGCCAGCTTGCAGTACGTTGAGCAGATTTTATGGTGACAGATTATAAAACCACTGATGATGTTGTCCATCCGTGATCGACGTCATGATCGTGTTTTGTCGTGATCCCTCGGGGAACTTCGTCCCAATTCAAAATGGCTTCCACCTCATCAACTGCTCAGGTGCCCCGTAACAGGATTGACGTTTTTATGATGACCGATAATCTCAATTAGACAAAACTACACCCAGTTTCTGCACAATGATCGGTTCCGCTAATACCTATTTAATTGTTCTCATAGAAGACAAGCATCTTTGACATTGTCCATTTTGTTGCCATGGTATTACATGACCTTTTGACTTTCAACGACCTTGGAGGGCATCGCAATACGGCCCAAAATTTATATGGACAGGGTCATGAAATTACGAATCTGACTATTTACATCGTCATTTGGATCTTCTTTCAGACATTTAGTGGAAATAAAGAATGTAGAAATTGGCCAACTTCGGAGGAATATCTTACCAGAGGACTTGACCGGTCACTAGAGTACGGGTTGCGAAAAACTAACTCAATGGCAATCATTCAATCTATTAGCCAATTTCTAATATTTTTGTAGCGACCCACTGAATAATTTGGTCGATAAAGGTTTCTATCGCTTCAAATTTGTCTACTTATGATACGGAAAAAAGGAAACTTGTTTCCCAATAAACTAGAAAACGAAATAGCATATCATGGCCCATGATATGCTATTTCGTTTTCTTGGTCCATTATAACAAATGGCGACAAGAAACGAAAGAAGCTGGCAATGTATTTCATCACGGTGTCCTTATACTAGTTATAGAGCGCTTTCAAAATGAACAGTACATCTGATTAAGTAGGTAGCCTACCCCCAATTGCTCTTACATCCGGGATACTGACCAGTTATATGACAATCGGATGGAAAGTCTCCAAGCAAAGACAATGTCAAGCGTACCTCTTAATCATACGTGGCCACGGGGGAGGGGGGCGGCGGTGTTAATTAACTTAATTTCCTTTAATGGCTCTCCTGTATGATGGTAATGCTCTGCCATATGTTTTCCTCGTCGCGCAAGAAGCCATACATCATATGCAGCGCTTTGATGACATGCCCCCCTCCCCCATTTTGGAACACCTGCAGGGTACCCTCTGTATTGCTAATACAAATTTTCCGGAGGGATGTATATCTTTTGTCTCGGTCTATATGATGAGCTTTTAATAGATCGGATCCCCAGCCGTATGGATGCAGCTCTGATATGTGTTCATCAAAACTGTCCAGAGGATAAAGAAGATTAGAAGAATGACTATTGTCATCGGACAAAACGAGTGTAAACACAATAGACCACGTGAGGGCCCGGGCGTGGAACTTTTTCAACTTTGCGATTTTAGTCAACTTCATCAAGATGTCCCATCAAGGTCAATGCGTTTACAGCACCTTAGAGGTTACTCTAATAATGTCGAATAAGTAAATTGATGTCATATTTTCTGGCAGGGGTAAACTGCTTAATTTGCGTTTACATTGTCTCAGGCTTCCGAGTGATACTTTCCTTGTTTTTCCTTTCAGAATTTGCTGGAGACAAAGTGATTTCAGAAGTCCCACATCTTACTAGAGCTTGTGTAAACTTTAGCCCCCCACCCCCTCCCCAAAGTGAACGTCGTCACCGTGCGGTTCTCCAACAAAAGATATATCATCATAGTTTCGCCGCTGTTATTTCATTCTTACCAAGGACATTGTGTATCTTACAAAATCTGGAAAAAGATAAATCAAGATTTGGACCACTTTTATGTAACTTCACGCGCAAAGCAGCAGTGGCACATGTCTATGTGCTGTGAAAGAACTGGAAACAATATTAAACGGTTCGAATTTCAAATAAAATCGTCTAGTGATAGATCAAATTGCAAATGAAAGAGTCTAGTGAAAGATGTTCAAGGGCAAAGTCATTCACGAAGAAAGTAGAAATTTCGTCAAACAGCCTCATAGTTTTGATACAGTTGACAGTACTCAAACCAACTGAAATAATCATTAAACTATTAGAAAATGCTAGCTGGAGATCAGTATTTTCTCTTCTTGTCCCATATTTCCATCTCCCCGTTCCCATGGGCGGGCTCTACCTGAACAGATGTCGGTTGTTCCGCTCAGTTGGCCCGGCCGTCCCGTGAGGAGACCCCGCCGCTCCCTGTGCGGGCAGGCGTGTCCTGCTGACGCACCGGATCGGCACAGCGCATACGTGATGGTGAACTTGGCTTTTACTTACGACCCTTCCGTAGAAAATATCGCCAGGTCAAGTTTCATGGTTATCAGTGAGGATTTCATGATCATTCTAGAGAGAGAGCTAGGGGTAGAGAGAGGGAGAGAGAGAATTAAGGGGAGAGAGAGGGAGGGAGAGAAAGGGAGATAGAGGGAGAGAGAGGAAACTTGCTCTAGAAAATGTCAACATAAATGCAAACTTTTCACATGAATTTAAATGACAGTCCATTGTTAATTTTTCATGACATTATGTTCTATCCTATAATAGATAAGGCAGTCAGTTACAAAATGTTTTCCTCAACAACTTTGTCTTGACTTAGGAAATTTTACAGCATGGTTTACATTCTTCATTTCCGCTGTGGTCCTTATTTTGCACCATCAAATCCTACTCATAAATTTCACACAGAAAGAGCGCAGAGATTTCAGTCTCCAAGGCGTACGTTATAACTTCGTGTCACTCCGGTTCTCGGAAGTGCAAATATCCTTATCTTAGATGAAATATATCCGCTTTGATTTCATATTTCGTTTGAATATATGTCAGTGGGGTTCTAGGAAATCTACCCTAGATTCTCAGAGCGTAAACAGTAAGCCCTGTAGGAGTTCTCTAACCGTTTTGAGTTTCCTTTTCAAGCCATACGGTCAGGACCTCTCTATGATACAGCCGCACAGTTTAGCATTGTCATATCCGCTGATGAAATTAACAGATGTATCAAGTTTCAAAACCATGGCTGTGTTAATGACATTTTCCATGTGTTGGAAAGAAGAACGACTGCAAAACGACAAAAAATACAGTTTTATTATCAGATGTAATATCTCAACTGTTTTCACTATGACATAAAATCAAAGCTTTAACACTTATGAACTTCAAATGGTAAATAATGCACACGGTTCAACATTTGAGTATTATTTTCGGATAGCAAGGCACTGTTTGTTTTAGTATACCTTTATTAGACTATCTCTTATCTTTCTGTCCTTACACGAAAGCCAATTGCAAATACATGTAATTAAAGAAGAGAATAATGGAAAACAACACTGTATAACATGTGACCAGTCTTATTAATGTCTTAAATGTAGAGACTTCTGTTGGAGGAAGATCCAGTTTCAAATATTACATGATGCACAAATGATGCTTCTTGCCAGTATTTCCCCCTTAATTCCCCAAAGTTGAAGTTTCTGCCTAGTTTATTTAACCATAAGCACTTCTAAATCTCCCGTTATCATTTCCAAACTCAGCCGAAGTTTTGCCGTCAGTTTCCCGTCGCTCTTCCCCCACGCTCAACTGATTTGATTGACAGCTCCTAATGACAGTCGTTCCATTTCTGCTGTGATTTTGACCTTGGGGTGATTTACTGTAATTCTCGCCACGGCGTCATGTTTTGGAAATTAACAGCCAATTAATGAAGTTAATAGGGAGTAGGGTTCCTCGCCAATGAGCAGCGGGTAAATGTAATGAAATGAATTGAGTTCATCGCGCGCGGCCCGGGCTGAGCGGCGGGATCCATCATACATGGTCCCGCCTCGCCGAGCGCGGTAAGCCGCTCCCGGAAACTTCGTTAAACTTTCAGATGGAATTTTCATCAATTCCAAAAGTTGGAAAGAAAAATCCACACGGCGTATGCATATTTGATTCTCCTATCATCATTCCATACGTTTTCACTGGTCTAAACCTTGTAAAGAAATTTCATCACATTACACAAATACGCTCCCGGAAACTTAGTTAGACTTTTAGATGTAATTTTTATCAATTCCTAAAGTTGGACAGAAAAATCCACACGGCGTATGTTGAACGAGTCTCCTATCAACATTTCATTCGTTTTTTATTCAGCCTTCACTGGTTCAAACTTTGCCTGGAAATTTTATACTTACAATATTTATATATACAATATTTAAGGGATGAAAAAAACACATAGAATAGAATTGACTGAAGTCTCGTCCGGAAACTTCGTTAAACTTTCAGATGGAATTTTCATCAATTCCAAAAGTTGGAAAGAAAAATCCACACGGCTTCCGTGTATAGATTCTACATTTATTTTCAGTCTTCACTGGTCTAAATTTCAACATTTCACATGATAACCGACAGTGTACAAATACACAATATTTAAGGGATGGAAAAAAATCGAATAGATTCGAATAAAGTCTCTCCCGTGGTTAAACTTTCAGATGGAATTTTCATCAATTCCAAAAGTTGAAAATTCACACAGCTTATGCATATTTGATTCTCCTATCATCATTTCATTCGTGTTTTTTTTCAGTCTTCACTGGTTTAAACTTCGTCAGGAAATTTCTAACACATTGCAGAGAATGTTTACAAATACACAATATTTAAAGATGAAAAAAACATTGAATAGCATTGACTGAAGTCCCTCCTTAGAAACTTAATTAAAGTTTCATATGTAATTTTCATCAATTCCAAAAGTTGTAGAGACAAATCTACACGGCGTATGGGTATTTGATTCTTCTATCATCATTTCATTCGTTTTTACTTCCAGTCTTTAGTGATCTAAACTTTGCCTGAAATCTAGGAAATTTCATCACATTAAAGAGAATGTTTACAAATATACAATATCTAAGCCATGGAAACAACATAGAATAGAGTTGACTGAAAGAAATGACTTACCAATAACCATCTCGCAATCGTAATCTTAGTGGCGATTTTTCTGTGTTTGTATAGTAAACGAGTTTGAATTCGTTACCTAAAATGATTTTCAGTCTTGTAAGGCTTACAACGTCTTTTGCTAAATTCAAAACCTATTTTATATTAAAGGTGCCTTTTTTGCTTCCACAAGTTGACTGTTAAGTTTTCATTATTATCTGTGATCTTGCTTGATACGTTTCAGGTTGGTCCAATTTCACAATAGTTGTTGTAAGAGACGTATAATTTAAGGAAGAAAAAAAGATTAGAAATAAAATAGAATAATATGTCAAAGGAAATGTCAAAGGAAAATACAACAAGTAATTTTTCTAGTGTATAAGACATTTGTTCCTAGATCGTGGCGTTTGAAAATTTCCGTTGTAATATGTGCATATTGAACGTTCATACAACAACTATTCCAGTGCTAGGCTTCCTCCCTCCCCTGTTATATAGCCATATCGTTCTCCCAGGCACAGACAATAAGGGCATTGATTGGTTCGATACATTCTATTTACAGCGTTGGCGTTTTAATGGCCTTTCTCTTAATTTGTATGCAATAAATGTCACTTCCCGCCACCCTAGTCACAGATCACGAGGCGTTTTCATCGCAAGTAATGACATGAAAAGGACACGCGCCAACTAATCTGCATAATTACCCATCCTTTGTTGTCTGCCTGCGCGCCCCATGAAACTTACACGGAAATTGACTCCACTAATAATGTATTGAATTCCCGGAAAGAACGTCGATCAAATATGAATCTTCGATCGAACGTTACATGAGGAAGAAAACGCTCTTCGTTGTTTTAGCTCAAGTTCAAGAATATGCATAACGTTTGGTTGAAATTAAACAGTACGCATGGCAGGTTTGATTGAATGTTTTCAATTATTCTCTGATTATGGTATTTAATCTAAGGTTTATCTTGGCTTATTCAAGATATAGAGCTGTGTAAACCTATGATTATCAATACAATTATCTGGTTACATGTAAAAGCTTAGTTGATATTAAGGTTTTTTTTATAAAACCCAAGCCAAGTGCAATAGTGACAGCCAAAAAGTGCTCGCCTTTTTCCAGTTCCAAATTTTACATGTCCTGAAATCGAAACAAAAACATACATTATTCTTTTTTCAAAGATATGGAATTACTTTTTTTATAAGCAAACATAAGTATTCTATCTCGAAACTATGGAGTCTATGTATCTTTTAGAATTTTCTTGTTTCCATGCATGATGTTAACCGTCGGACGTCACCATACAGCTTGCTTTGTTTGCAATATTACGCACGAAAGTCTTTTAGACACAAAAATGACTTCAACCATGGTAAAAGTCTTTATTACCTGAGAGAAAACCTAACCATTATACTGCAGTGCGCAACAGAAGCCAACCATCCAAGTTGTACCCCATATATTTATCGACTTCCACCGCCAGAAGGAGTGGTGTAACCGGCGGAGCAAACCCCACCATCGCCCGCGGACAGGCCCGGCCGCGGAACGGGGTCCCGGCTGCCGTGCATTTTAATACACCCTTAATGAGAGAACATATCATTCCTACCAGAACGTAATTAATCTACAATAATCTAATAACTTTGGTAATATTTTCGCAATTAGGGGTCAGCAGTGGGCGGCAGGAACTCACCACCGTTGCTTTTCCGCTTCGCTTGTTCATCTCAAAGCTTTTAATTTCGCAAGCAAGCTGTGAAATATGTTGGATAAAGTCCCTGGACTGGCGTAGCTCCATTTATCTTTTACGCTGAAGGGATTCTCCTAGGAGAACGCTGTCGTCTGCACCTGTTGTCTTCAAGCCCTGACAAATAGTTTTCTCTCAAACCAAGTCAATTTCTCGATCCATTTCCACGGAATGGACAGAGGAAAACCCGGTCAGTGATGTGATAACTTGTTGCATGTGGGGTTGGGAGCCCCCCGGGTGATTTGGGTGGCTTCCACGCGAATCAATTTCAGAGGAAACCAACACAAAGAGAACCTTTCTGCACAACTGTCCCGGGGCGATAGGTCTTCTCTGGTAATCAAGGTTAAAGTGATTTAAATGAGGGTTTGATCGGAAAGTAAGGGCGGCCGACTGCGAACATCTGCTGTGGGATAGGTTGGGATATGGGAGGTTTAGATCTTATCAATTTTCTAAGCAATCTGAAAAAAAAAATGTTCATTCTAGTCTCTATCTAACTTTAGTTTTCCGTTTGCCCGTCGTTTTCATGCATTCTAAAATAGAATGACTTACACAAAATCAGCAATGAGCAATACATAGTTTAAACTGTATTCTAATTCAAGAATACACTCTCTTTTTTAAATTTAGGCAACGGCCACAAAAAAAACTACAATATATTATAGACGCGTGGAGTCATTGTTTTAGGATGCAGTCAACAACCAAGAATTGCAATGAATTGTTTCCTATAAAGCAATAGATACTCATAAACATCAAAATGGTATTATTCGTCCTTTTTGAAATGATCATGATATTTAGAAAAAACGGAAGAAGTACCTTTGCTTGGTTTGGATGGCAAAAAAACATATGTTTTCATGAGAAAAATCTTTAAGAAATGCGTGCATACGCCGGTTGGTATAAGTGGTATCTCACTGCACTTGGGGCACCGGTGCGGCACTGCGTGGTTCGTAGATGACTCAACGAATTTCAGAGATAAAGAACGAATATTCTTACGTATCGTGTATTTTGTTGTCTTCAAAGCCATACTTTTACATATTACGCAATATCTAGATTATAAAAATCGGCGAAATTAACACAACAGTGCCGCGCCCCGCAGTGCCGCATCGGTGCCCCGAGTGCAGTGAGAGTCCACCGTAATGAAGCCAAAGCCATGCGGTGGATCGGAGTCGGTCCAGGGATCAAACAATTGTCCTCAGGTCGCGGCGATAGCACAGAAGTCGCGCGACCCTGCGCCGGGGGCCACGGTACATGGACCTCGTGATATCACACATATGGTTGGGGGGAGTTATAAATGGGTACGGAGACAGAAAATGACAGTTATAGTGGATTTTTTTACCCCTTAACAAGCATTAAAGTAATGTTCACGTCATTCACGTATAGATAAGTAAGACTGCATTTCTAAAACGATGATGTAGTTAATTGGCAGATTATATATGGACTACTATAACTAGCCAATAAATTGCACTACAACAAACGTTCTACTACCAAAGACAACTCTCTGGTAGAATGAAAAATGGCATTGAAGAGATGAATACAAGTCAATAACGGAAAAAAAGTCAACTTCAGGAAAACAGTTTTAAATTGATACGATTCACAACATAGTAACCCACGAAACAGTTTGAATATATATTAAAGGCAAATGTTTATGGTAATGTTCAATTTACTAGTAGTTTTGCGTAGTCATAACAGTGTAACGGATAAATGAATACGTGGACTACATGTATACACTGAGCTGTCATTGTTAGTCAAATGTATGGTCATTTTGCAGTTGTGTTTGATCCGCCATATTCACTTTGTACATCCGGCTTCAGAATTGAAAACTAAAATACTAACTTTAAACACATGTACAATGTATCTTTTCATGTCTTGATATTTCTTTTCTTTAAAACCTTATGGCGACGTCCTCGCTCGCCTGGCTTGAGGTATGGTGGACGAAAAGACATTTCTACAGCCAGCCAATTGTTAGAAGACCTGACTTTAATAAACCCCCACTCTACTAGGGGCAGTAGCCTAAACTTTGACAGATCGCTCAACGAATTTCAAAGATAAAAACGATTTTTATTACCTCTTTTTGAATTGCAGTCTTTTCATTCTTTTCCATTTTGCATGATAGTTCAATATTGGAATCAATGGTTACACGAATCCAGTTTAGGTCGTAGTCAGGGTGCATCGCGATTACCATATATGAAAGTATAACTTTTTGTCTTTAATTTTTTGTTTGCTTTTCCTCCTATGTGTAAACGTTGAGTAGACTATACCTCAATATTTCTTGCCTCGATGATCGTCTCAAACTGATGCAGCTGATTGGCAACCAAAACACACTTTTTTTATTAACCCAAAATATTGTCAGACTTATGATCTTGTGAAATGATAGACTACATTAGAGCCATATCATTATCCGTGTAGATACCTTTCAACAATCAATCATTCCCAACTACCATCTAGGTTCCGGCCCCACTTTCTTATTTGTCAATCACTTTATGACAAGTTATGTAGACAGACATAATTTCCTGTACTTGACAGGGATAAGGGAATTTCCCTCTTCCCAGTCAACTGACCCAGTTAAAAATATTGTATCACTGTTCGAACATGCTACAACAAATGGTGAATCTATGTTGGATCCAACAGTTTAGAAACTAACAGAAATAATGCATTTGATGTTAAAAATGTTTCTAACATGTATGAATACAGTAGAAAAGTATCTAGAGCGGCAAACAGATGTTACAAATAGTTTTAAACAGTTACCTGTCATAGTTATATTGTTACAAAAATTTCCAAAATGTTAGAACAAAAGGCAAGAAAACACCCTCTTGGTAATGTGGAATCGAATGCACTTATGTATGTGTACAATTACAACGCCTTGTCATAATGACTGTCACTCTGATATCATAGTCAAACCCTATATTTTGTTACTGACGACATTTTCTGACCGTTCCAGTTTGGCCTGGGGCTTTCGATTTCAATATTAAAGTTCAGCATTCTGCGTGAGATAATGTAAACAGGTTATTGCTGAGTATAAGTCTTGGTTGGTGTAGATGTGCATAATGTTAATGACTGAAACGCTGCAAAGTTAACCATGGGCAATGACTATATGCTAAGTCGGTATGGTTTATTCCTGAGCTACATAAAGGTTTCATTTCATAGCGGTAGAGCGTCCATGCAAATGCTTTTCCATCTGAAATTCGTACCCTACCTCATATAGATTGTCTTATAATGTTGGATCTCCGGCCTGTGTCCTTCCCCATACGGATAATGCTTACTATAAAGATGCTCCATAGAACGTGAGAGCAAATGCTATGTTCGTCATGTATTTCTTCACTGTTTTACGGGAAACATTACTATCATTTTACATAAAAGCAATATATAATTGCATTTATTCTATTTTCGGTTGGTATTCATTATACAAATGTAAATTTTCAAAGGGATACACATATCAAGTTGTGTGTGTACTGATATTCCTAGAATATTGTCTTTCTGGAAGAATTCACGAGCTATTTTTCTGTACTTGTATTCCTGGAACATGGTGTGCAGAAGAACACATGCGCTATTTTGTGTACTCGGTGTGCACGTGTAGAAGAACACGTCTATTTTGTGTACTTATTTTCCCGGAACACTTGAGCTATTTTTGTGTACTTGCATTCCTGGAACAAGATGTCAAGAAGAACACGAGCTATTTCTGTGTACTTGTATTCACGATGTATAGACAAGAGCTATTTTGTGTACTTTTTTCCCGTAATAGATGTGTAGAATAACACATGAGCTGTTTTTGTGTACTTGGTGTGTAGAAGGACACATAAGCTATAGCTATTTTGTGTACTTGGTGTGTAGAAGAACACACAAGCTATAGCTATTTTTGTGTACTTGATGTGAAGAAGAACACATGAGCTATGTCTGTGTACTTGTATTCCCGTAACATAGTGTGCGGAAGAACACTTGAGCTCGCCGAGCCTCACGCAGGGGGTGAAACCGCATGGAACGCATCACCGGGCCGGGAGAAAAGGTACAAAGCCGCCGCCGCCTGCCGAGCTGGATCCGCCGAAGTACTACCTTGTCGACACCTCGTCGGCCGCAGGAAGAAAAGTATCGACTCAGTGTACAAACAAGACCGGGCTGGAATGCGGTGTTGTTGAGAAGGGTAATTTCGGGAAGGACTCGTACAATAAAGATGAAATCTACACTGTCGCTGACAGCTTCTCTGATTGGTTAACGAGTAACGGAAAAAAGTGACATACTTAGACACATTGTTGAAACATGCAAACAACATGACTTCAAATCTTTTTAGCTTATCGTTCATTTTCCAAATTGACCCGAATATCATTGTAACTTCTTAAGATTCGATTTCATAAATCTAAAGCATCTCTTTCTCTTTCTTCGCTTAATTTCGTTACTAAATTGATACTTTAAGAGGGGATATAATTGATTAAAACAGATTGTGTTGGGGCCTTTTGTAGAGTTGTACCTTTGTGGTCGGAAATTGATGACCCTTTTTATACAGAATAGATTTATTATTAAATCAGGTCAGGGGACTGGGCATGGGTCAAATCAGCAGCACAAAAACCAGCGCCATGACCTGCATATTTAGCACGAGATTTGATTTTTTGAAATAACGAATTTGTCTAACGGACGGGACCGATATGTAACGAAAACGGCATAGTTTGGCTTCCCCCTACTGTCTCATTTAGCCATAATCCCGGCTATTGCTTTAATTGAATTAACTCCCCGGCTGTGCTTACCTGTGGACGGACTGAAAAGCTCCTTTGAGACGTAAAATTGTTCCATAATCGGCTACTAAACACCACAGGGGATTCCCGCGCTCATGGGTTCGAGTCCCGTTCTATAACAACCAACCCTGAATATTCTACACCTCTCCTGGGCGATTTGTCGGTTTATTTGAAGAGCATTAATTCTGTGTAATCGGTCTTACACGCATTCTAAGTGTTCAGGGAAAGGGAACCACTTCTTAACACCGCATTTATCATTGCCGTACTCTGTAGCGCACGGGTGTGCGGTATGTCTGCTCGGGTCCCCCGGCCTTTTCTCAGGCGCGCCCCCGACAGTTTATTCATGGAAACCCGGTGCGCGGTAAGTAATAGGCATTCAGCGCTTTTATTCTCCATTTGAGACGGTGGAATGGAATATGTCGCTTTCTGCTGCCAATTGTTGTTCGCCTCGGCATGGAAATTATGTAGCAGTACTCTTTCAAAATAGAGAAATAGATTAGAAATCAGTTTGGAAAACGAAGGGAATATTCTACAATTTTTTGTCGTAAAATAACCCAGAAACAACATTACTTGCTACTAGCTCTACGGCCATGTGCATGTGCATGTGCATGTGTATTTATGCGACTAAATCCTTGCGAAACGGTTTACGAAGATCAGTGCATTAATTTAGAAGATTGCTGATCTAGCTTTTTGGTTTTTGCATTGGCATTTTAAAACTACGTACACCTGTGTCCTGAAGCTACATTAAAAATATGCGCTTAATGTTTCTATGAAAATATTCAGACATCACAACTTCAGTATTACACATCGGTGGAAATATTTAATAAACTATTTTACACTTTTCACACAACGACAACTTTTTTTCAACAGCTTCTCTCAAACAATTTGAAATATACATATACAAGGTTTACCGTATATTCTGGATGGAATGAAGAAAAGTGTCCATTTCACCACAAGTGAACAACGTACGGTTTACGTGTGTGCACCCATCTTGGGGTGACAACATATAATTTCATCGAATGTCGACAACAACAACAAAAAAAGAGATAAAGAAGAGAAAAAAGAGATATTGCAACTTGCTCGCACGTGACAACGACGTGCAATTGTACGGGTATTTACAACTATTTCATTCTATAGACACACGAACAGAAAAACACAAATTTCACTTGTCAAAAGATCACAGAATTCAGAGACTGACTGACAAAAATAATATCTCTCTTCTGTCCGCTGTGGATATGTAAATATATCAAGGTAGACTGATCAAACGATTCCTTCTTTTGTACTGTCCATTCATTATTCCTTTTTTTCGTCCGAAAAGAATCTACCCTTTTCTTCTGTTGTCCAAAAATATGCGTCACAATAAATTAAGACACTGGCAAAATTTTTAGACCTTACCAACAAACGATTAACGCTACTTGATGCTTTTGGATTGAAACAAGGAACATAGCTCTGAGATTCAGTTGGACAGTTAGACGATATGTCCAGACAATGCTTGTCCGTAAGATGTTTCTGATGTCCGGCTGTCCACAATTTCACGGACCGGTTCGCCGCCGAGGTTTGTTTGCCGCACTAGTCATGCATATCAAGCCCGTGCTCGTCTCCCATTGTCGGCATGGTGGAATGGTTGTAGAGCCCCTGCGCCATGAGGTGGAGCGCTAGTCCGTTCCGTACTCCAGCCGCCTTCTTGATTTTCGCACGCTTATTCTGAAACCATATCTTGATCTGTGACTCGTTTAGCTTCAGCTCTCTTGCCAGGTCCTGCCGCCGCTGCTCTGTGAGGTAACGGTTCTCTTGAAATTCCTTTTTCAGGCGCTGGAGTTGTTCGGAAGTGAACGCCGTTCTCGGCCGCTTCTCCTCGGCTTTCTTCGGATCTTTGGGCCGAGCTTTCCGCGTTCGGGGTCCTGCGGTGCGAACAGAGCATCGGAAAAGAATGGAGATATGTTCAATCCACTGACGAGTCTTTATAAAATAATACAGCTGATATGAATCATCTTCATTTCTGAACTACGATACAAAATGTCAAAACGAAATAAGAAGTAGTTTCAAGGAAATGAGACAAAGACATAGGCATTGAATTATCAAATAGCTATAGTAGAAACACATATAGATATGAATCCGTATTGTCTTCTGACGAGTCTTTGAAATGATACAGCTGATATAATATAAATTATCTTCATTTCTGAACTAAGATACAAAATGTCGAAACGAAATAAGAAGTAGTTTCAAGATAAGGAACTAGATAAAGGCACAGGCATTGACTTATCAAATATCCAGAAGAAACGCATTTCGATATGAAACCGTATTGTTTTCAATCGTTTTGAAATATGTATGAAATACACTTAAACTATAAAGACAGAGAAGGTAAAGAAATTGACTCTCGCTCAAAATTCTGCCCTACGAATATTGTCTTCTTTTGTATCATACTTTCATCTGTGTTTATGTTGGTATAAAGTGCACATCTCAATGTCAGCATATTACGTAAAATAACCTATTTATATTCTATATTTCCTACGTTCGCACTTCTGTATTAGCTGTGTTAAAACAACTTAACACAATTCATCTAACATATTGCGTTATAAAATGTGATAAAACCATCGATGTCTGCTTTATTAAGATAGACATTAAAAAAATAAATACTCTTTGCTTTCGACACAACGTTGTATGTGATTTACATTGTACGTTTTTACGTTAATTCAAAGTTAAAAATGATTTTGAAAAAAAAGACAGAATAACGTAAAATCATTTCACTGTTACGAATTCAAGCGTTTATTTACAATACATGCAAGACTATGAGCTGCATCAAGTTCCTGAATACGATTATACATAGTCACACTTTCTGACCCTTTCTAAATGTCGACAGCTTCTAGTATATCTGCTTATCGACATTTATCGACATCATTGACTAGGGATTATTCTAAAAGTGGAGATCTTCATCAAATGGAGTTTTCCGAGTCTATACAAGTTGATTTGTATCAGAGGAAACGTGTATGGTGTATGACTTTACCTTCGGGGTATGTATGTATGTGTGATAAAGTCGTTCTTTCACACAACTAGATACAGAGGAGAACACCGTCTTTAAAAACTGATTCTAGCTATTTGATGAGATAAAAAAACAACATAAAGTCAAGCTTTCGTAAGGCGACTATACACCAATTTTTATATTAAGAAATATCGAACTGAAGGAAAAGCATGGATAGCTGAGAGTGCGACGTTTATTTGATTGATGTTTTGTGATTCCGATTTGAGACAACGAGAGTGCGTTCTCTCCTCAACTCTAGCCCTTGGGCAAAACGATACGAATTTCATATGACATTTCATTTCTACGGAACGGAAATAAACAATACAAGGAAGCCGTCATTTCAGATTAAAGTGGGCAATCTATCTTGTAGTACTTGGTTGCAGCTTTTAAAGAATTGAACGCATCTTGAAATCTCAAAGAACGATGCAGCTGTTGTCATATAAAAGATGGGGGCAAGAAAAAGTGCTTTCTCACGCCAAGTACTGAGAACTAAGACATGGCACTGAAATCTAGACGACAACTATATGTAGAAGAAGCCTGCGGCACATTCTTGGCACTTTAAGGAACATAAACCAGCTTCAAGAGGTCAAGACGAGCACTTGACATCGCGGCTAATCTTGTCCCGGTTTTAATTTTCCTTTAAGGGATGATCTTTAAGAACTGCTGCGTTGTCAGCGGCATCTGGTGGGTGGTTCGCGCCACAGTAATCATCGCAAATTAGTTCTTATTAGTCATACATGGAAGTGACATGTTTTATGCCAGAATTTAATGTACCGCTAACATCTGTGCGGAGAAGGACCCCCACCGGCTACCGGTAACTTCTCTCTAACGACAGGAAACCAAAATCAGTCTTCTAAAACACTATCAAGAATGTCTTGTCGGTTAGAGAGGGCTATGTGTGGTCTAGTAATGAGAAAGGATGCTTATGCCCTTCCGAATGCCCAAGCGTTCTATCTTAACTTCAATTCCTTGGCAGTTTGCGTCCGAAATCATGGTTACCGGTGGTTATATCTTTTTTATAATTGACATCGCTGAAATAATCTCTAAGGGCGCTGTAATAATTCATTTGTAAATGGCGTATTAATAGATTCTATCATCCCAAACTTGCCCAGTTCCTCAGCGACCACCGTGCGAAAAAATTCCAAAAGATAAACATCGAATTGTTTGGCTAACGTTCACACGAAACGTCGTCTTGGTTGACCATGTTGAAATGAGCCATTGTGAACTGTATAGAGGACACACAGTGGAAGGTTGGTGGCAGTGTTTTGATTTTGGACCATAATATTTAGACCACAAGAGCATTACGTGATGTTTTGAAAGAAAACAAAGGTAGCACCTAGTGTGTACCTAGCACTTATATCTACGTCAACCAATTAGTGAGAAACTCGTTGTGGTATAACGTTTAAATATCAGGAAAAAAACACTAAGAAATAAGTTCAAAAGGATACAGGTCGCCAACCATTTGCAATATGGTACGAACAGAGAACTTAAGAGGAAATGTACCTTCGTAACCATTTCGATCTTCCTACTTCAAGGCATGAAAATATAATCCTTATAATTTGCTACTAAATGATTTCGTCAAAGCAATAACATTCAGGACATTAACAAAGAAAATACCGTAATGTCTAAGTACTTAAGACTTGTATATTTTTGCGTCTGTAGCTTTTAAGGAGGCAATGCGATTTCTCAGTTTTCTATTTAAATAAACACCGTTTGACCCGGCTCACTTCAGTAGAACCATGACAATTTGTCGGTTACCAATCGGAAATACAGAGTGTACAGTAAGTACTTGGAATAATGTCACGGTGGATCCACAGATAATCGTACTAAAAATGAACGAGATGATTACAAAAAACAACAGAGCTGTTTGGCACCATAGCATTTCATGATAAATGCTAAAGAAAGCCGGCGTTTATAGTAAACCTTCATCGCTAAACTCAGTAAATATTTATCTGAATATTTCGGCATGGCTTCACCAAGAGAAGAGTGAACACTTCTTCTCTCTTAGCTACGACTTTTTTCTTTAAAATTTGACTACAAAGTCTATTTTTAAAAAGATTCTGTTGAGTTGGATTGCTATAAACTGACCCGAGAACGCAGTGCTACGGCAATCTTGAAAATACTTGGTTGCCAACGTTGAGTAGTTCTCCCAAGAAAAAGCGAACGTTTCTACTGAGATCTTACAACAGCACGTTCGCACGTTCTACGTGTACAAACAAATACCTAAACCCATGAAATGAACACAGGAAAGGACTGTCGCTTCCAGGAAAGACAGAATTACTGGAACGGACGACCGTGAAAGAAACTGACAGGCTCCTTAGCAAGTCGCAGGCGCTAGGTTCACCGTATGCACCCATATCTCAAACGTGTCTCCCGGGGTACTGGCATTTTGAGAACGCAAACCCAAACGTCTAGACCGAACATTTGTTGTTTTATTCTCCGTAAAGAAACAAAGGAACGCGGGGGACACTCGTGGGAAAGCCAAACAACGGAACAAGACGGTTGACATGTTAGTTTTCGTTTCTGCTGGGTACATGTGGTCGTTAAGTATACATCTTAAATGGTGTGTGGAAAAACGTTGTGCTAGTTGTTGTAAACATTGGTTTGCTTATGTCTTAGATTAGACATACAGTTTACAGTAGTACTAGTAGGTCAACACGAAATGGTGACGCCTGGACTCTATTTACAAAATAGGTTGTTCTAAGACAACATAAACTATATAGTAGATTATCCCAATTTCATGTACACACGTATAGCATACTTATTTTATAGTTTGTTCTTCTTTTCTTTGTATGTTAAAAGGTGTACGTTGGTGTATATAAACTGGGTTCCCTTTTGTGAACTACTAGTATATTCACCATTCCTCATCATTTCATAGTTGCTACAGGTATGTGCTTTGCGATATTGTTTGCACACATAGCAAGCGCGTTTTAGCATAAAAAAATTCTAGAGAGAGTACAAGAATTCGTAATAAGTTGCACTTATACAAAGTTTATGAAATGTTGATAAAATTTTGCTCTTGTTAACTTGCCTTGCATTTGACATTTGTAGTTTGGTGCGGATATTGATCGGGATGGTGTTATAAGGTTTTAATTTTCAGTCTATTATAAAATCAAACACACACACGCACACACACACACACACAAACGCGCATGCAGAGACACACTCACACACACAAAGGCACTCGCAAACACGCAAAGACACAAACACACACATATACACACACAGACACACAGACAAACAAACACACACACACAAACGAATCAGGTGCTTTCTTATCATGTTGTCTTAGTATCTACGATTTGTGCTGATGGTTTTCTTAAAGCAGTACTGTACGAGTAGTACCTGAGTGTGTCTGACTACAACTGCAATTTCAAAGAAGGGCCGTATTTGACAAATCTCAACAAAAAGAAGTAGCAGATATGAGAAATTCCGAGTGATCTCGGCGGGAGACCTCTCTATCTCCGTCTACACGTGGCTATCCTCTAACCCCCGTTAGATCATCTATCGTTAGCCGCTTGTACGGAGAACAAAAAGCAGCTAATCGGTCAGAAGGCGAAGCCTGCCCGCCCGTTCCCCCATGGCCGTCCGCTCACCAGTAGGTAACGTTCACATCAATCGGGAACAGTTTTCCCCCGGCTTCCCGACGTGGTTCCCCCGAGGCTCATCATATCTCTTTATTGCCATATTATTTCAATTTTATTCATATTGGACAAGATGAATGGAGGCGTTATTAGTGTGTATTATAGCGGCAATGGCTCATCATATGTCCAGCGGCAAAACGCACGTTTTAGGAAATCGCATCTTTGCCGCCCTTTTTTTCATAACTGCATAAAACGGATTATATAGGATCTACGAAATTAATGCATCAAAGAAAGAAAGGTTAAATGATCAGGGAGTTTTGTTTTCTTTGGGAAATTTTATCTCCAAGTTGGTGGTCTAGATAAAAAAGACGTTTGATTTTGGACGTGGGGTCGTCAGATGCAATTATAAACATGTGTCTTGAAAGGTTTGTGGTCGTTTTTGTCGGTTGAAATACACAAAGCGTGAACGCAGAATTTCTAAACTTTCAGGATTATTTGATCTTAGAACGGAGAACTGCCTCTAGAGCATAAAGTATTGAAGATTAGTTGTAAAACATAACCTTATAATTGTTTGCATTTACAAAATTGTAAACAGAAAAGGAAGCGTGTTCTAACACGAAGCGTGGGGGTTACCATATGCTAAAAATACAGATAGACGCTGGCGTCATGCCCAAGTAAATAACTGTGTTTCCGAATAGTTTACCGTGATTTTACTACTGCTTCTATTTATGTTGGATATTGAAGAAAAAAACTGGTATTTCAAACGTTTCATGGCGTGCCCAAATCTTAACAAAACATATACCGAAGCTACCACATTTTATATTCTATTGGTAATATTTGCAAACTAAGGTCCAAACTACAGACACAAGGGGCATGCTTGCAATTTTAGTTGACACAAAGCAATCATTGCTGTTATTTTCGTGTTGATATTTTTGTTTTGTGCAACTTTAATTTTAATGTGAAAATGCTTAAATTCACACACCAACCCATGCTACTTTGCTGAATCTGTTGCTATAACATATTGTCTGTTATGACAAGTATTGGTCAAAAGAATACGACAGAGAGAAGAATATATTGGTCACACAGTGCCACAACTGTAAAGTTTAAGCCAAAGCTCCAATATCAAGAGTGACTAGTCGTACCAGGGGAACTCCACAACTGTCAGACGACCAAGTGGACATCTGTTGGGGCCATTTTCATGTAAAATCTAATCGGGATTTGATATCGGATTTAGCCGCTAGTCAATCCTCAATCATCGCATAAAACAAAGCCAAGGGGTGGAAAGGAACCTTGAGCTTAATACCACAATCTCTCTCGTGGACATATTGTATTTGAGAGCTTTTAGAAGAGCTTTAGGCTGAGAGATTATGATCTAGTTGTTAGAGAGTGTTAGCCAAGCGATGATACCACAGTGATGCTATGGTTGCAAGGGATGTGGTTGTACTGAGCTGAACTTTAAAGTCAGTTTTTTGTCGGCCATTTGTGAATACCACAATCTGTCTCGTGGACATAGTGTTGTATTTGAGAGTGTTTAGAAGAGCTTTAGGCTGAGCGATTATGATCTAGTTGTTAGAGTGCTCACCACTTGAACGAAGAGACCGTAGTGATGCTATGGTTGCAAGGGACAGGGGTGCACTGCGCTAGCTGAGTAGGACTTTACAACCAGTTTTTGTCGGCCATTTGTAACAATTTCCCAGGCTAACTCAACCTGACACAAAACGGCCCAAGTTCTTCGGTAAAAGCAGTCAATCGGGACTGAGATTATTGAAAAGAAATGGTTACCTTTGACAGACTGTCAGACAAGGTTTGGAGGAATCGCTTCATCTAAATTGATAGAGTGAGCTTCTTCCTGGGAAAAGCCATTTGCCTGCTTGTTTTAATCTTTTGTGAAGCGAAACTGTGAATATAAAAAGGGGCACTGGAAACCGCTTGGCAAAATCATAAGTTTTGGGGGATAGCTACACTGTTTATTTTTACACCTCGTGTTAGAAGTGCATGCTGTCTTTCTGCACAGTGTTATGCTAAAAGACACAAAGTTTTCAAGTGTAGGTTTCTGAGCATTAACTGTGCAACACATTCTCTGATTTTGCGTTCAGTGAGTGCCGTTCGGATGCTGTTTTCATTAAAAAGCCATCGGTGTGCTAACACAAGACAGAGACAGTTTATAATGCCCATCTCTGCACATCCTTCCAAAGCTCCCAGACATACACTCACGTTATAAAAGCGTCATTTCCACCCTATCATTTCCTAATAAAAATTCCCCTCCCCGCGTTTATTACTTAACAACCACTTATTATAGCTGGAATTGTGGGGATGTTATCTGTACTAGAGGGACGAGCTAGTGGGTAATTTCCTCTCCCTCGGTACAAAAGACGAGCCTAACAATCAGCGTACGTCGTATATCATGAGCTTTGCGGGCGAGTGTGTGTCAGGTACGGAGATATACACGGCTGTGGGACGGCTTTTCTCTATTCCAACCCTTTGTCTGTTGTATTGATGCAGCATTCAGGGCGCTCCTGTAGAGCACTGTTTTAATAATGATATAGATTTCTGCAGCAAGATAGCAACAGTGCTGCATAATAGAAACGTTTCTGAAGCCGAGATATCGGGTGAGAATTATTGGCTGAAGTTTGCGGATGAGATTTTAGGAGATAGGTAAATGTTGGGTTTGGGTTTAGAGAGCGGGCACGGTCTGACAACTTTGTTTCCCGGCTCATGAAAGTGCCGCGAGACTTTTCTAGTCTGTCATTTCGGCTTCACGGAGCTGTGGGTTTGTGTGGGATACGGCAGCATACGGTCAGAAGAATGCCGTCTGACACCTAAACGGGACAGGTCTTAATCTGTCTGTAAGTCCTGGGTAAGAAAAAGTACTAACATATAGAGCTTACAGATGATCTACAGATTAACACATGTGTTCTAGTGTGAAGAGGTTGTAGGCTGTAACTTACCAGAAGAAGGGCGGTCCGAGTAGCGGGTACAGTAAACCCACGCCGGCCAGATCATGGGCTGGGGCACCGGTTTACCGTCCTTATCGTCTGCCGTAACGGGCTTGGCGGGGTCATCATCGAGTCGGAGTCCATCGGCTGTCGTCGTGTTCTCCTGCGGGACTCCGCCCGGGCTGGCCGGCAGTGAGGGGGAGAGGTCTCCCGGTGCCGGTTTCCCCGGGCTGGACACGGGAGAGGAGTCGCAACTTTTACTGTCTCTCTTGCGAGCGCCGAACTCCGGCCGGAGGATGTTCGCGATGGAAAAGTTGGTGGTGCGCGGGCCGTCAGGACTCGGACTGTCCTCCGGTTGGACCGGGCTGTGAGGAGGCGGCGGGCTCGCCGGTGGGTTCCCGTTCTCATCCGCGCTACTGTTCGCCATATTACGGTCCTCCTACTCGCTTCTGTCTCCAAGAACTTCGACCCTATATTGAAAGGACCGAAGACGCACGCGAATCCAAAATGTCAGTCACTATTACTCCTACTTATAATCTCCCGGTGCTCAGAGTTCGCTGGCTATAAACAACTGCCCTGGGGTCGGAGCGCTTGAGTCACTTAGCTCAGTGTTTCCCCTCGCCCTGACAGTGATTGTAGGAAACAGGTTGCCAGTTCTGGGCAGAGTAAACCAGCGATGTTCAAACTTTGGGAAGCCAGCAGACGGTAATTTGCCATCCATCCGAAAACAGACACTTTGCGAGAGGCTATATAGGGAGGGGCACGTGCCGTCGACCAATCAGAGAGTGGCCCCAGTCATATTCGATGACACATGATGAATAGGAGATTCCCCGCACAAATGGAGCCGACCCCCCTCCTACACATAGATTAATGTCAAAAGACTCTTCCCGCAAAGTCTTAATCGTCGCTTCCCAATTATACAAAATTCAGACCAGATTCCTTCGGGGTAGATCATCTCACAACACCGTAGGAAACCATAAGTTTTCCATATGAAAGGACTGGACGCACTGCGGACACTTCAAAAAGGACCACCTCTCTTCCATTGTCCTCTTCGACCCATTTTTGGCAAATAAAGTGCGAAACATGCTAAGGAACATTAGGCAATTTTGAGCGGTTGCGAGAGTTTGTAAAGAACTTGCCGCAATCAACGCTATAAACGACTTTGCAGGCAGCTATCTCAATATGCCCGCTAGCTTTGAAGTCTCAATTGACTTTACCGCAAGACTGTTCCGATCTCTGCGGCGCTCATCATTACAGACCTGGCTTCACAACCTGACAACTTCTTCAGAAAGAACGCTCCACGCATGCGTGAGGTGATAATCAAGATGGCGACTTACCTTACGATTTTTAGTAGCGGGGTTTCCGTAAATCCCCTGTCAGGGGCTCAAACGATTAACTCGAAAATTCCCATCGGGAATCGCCCCATGATTGACTTCCCCACAGTATCAATTCTCCAATGTTTGTTGTTCTTCTTGAGAGCAGTAGGAGGGCCCGGTGGGAAACTTGTCTCCGGTGTAGACGTCAGAAAGTTCACCCGTTGTCGCTTGAAGAGTAGAACATCGTAAGAAATGTGAATCGAGCATAACTCGCTAAGTTTTCCAACTCCTCGGGAATTCGCGGCATCTCCCTCCCGAAAATTGACTCGTATGTCCCGTGACAGAGACTGGAGCCCCGATTGACGGCAGACAGATCGAGCCGTGCATATCAAACTGTCCGGTCCGTAAGTGCTTCAAGACCCGGTGGATCTCTCCCACAGCATGGGTTCTATGTCGGGACCGTTTTTTATCGAGATCTTATCTCAGAAACAACACCCGAGATCTCTGAGAACGGTTTGCCCTCTTCAATAATTTTCGACACCTCCGCTTTGCTGACAGAGCTAATTATAGAAGAAATGGACTTGGCTGTTGTTAGTCCAACCTTGTGCAGGTTGTTTTCCCCTGCGAATTTTTAATATCAGACGCCAGACTTCACTTTGCTACCCCGACAATGTTTTGACATGGGAGCACACACGGCCTTACACCCGGGTTGACGTTTGCCGACAGTTTGCGGTCCTGACGGCTACCATACCGTCACATACGCTCCATAGCAGCGGCCAAGGAACTTCCTTTATTAAGACACAGCCCGTTAATTGGGGTACCTGATATCGTGGGATAGTCGGAGGCAAGAGACGGCTGCAATTGCGAAACGCATAACAGTTTGGCCGTTGCCTGTCGCCCGAGGCAATGCCAGGGACCAATATGAAACACGCGGTCGGTACAACTCTACAATAACCAGCACTTAAAAACCACACACATGTCAATCTTTAAAGCCTCTACTAACGTCTATATTTATGCCCGGAAACACCATGTGGTTATAATTTGCTGGCTGACATATTTAGGAGAAGTTGTGACCGTTTTAGGGCCGGTTTTTGATGAGTGTTGTCGGTTTTCTGAAGGAAATCCATCAACGAGGGAGTCCCGGGAAATACATCGCAGTTGTCAACTTCAGTCTGGTGACTTACCAAAACTTGTTCCGCATGGCTGACCACAGTTTCCTTTCATAAGCTGACAAGTGGTGACTGTTGAGTTATAACTTGCTCCGATGTTTGATTTCTCAGGCCCGGTGTTTTCAGCAAGGAATGCGCTACCAGGCAACGTTCAAGCGACAGACTTAAACAAGCGTAAAACACCAAAGTCAGAAATAACGTTTACTAAAACCGAGGAGTAGTACTAGTTAAAAATGGGCTACAAAAGTGGCAGTTAGCAATGGAACCAAATTGGGCTACTAATTCTTGAGAAAATAGGGGTGGGCCGTCTGCAAGGAAGTATTTGTCCGCTGCCAACAGTAGAAAGTGCTCAGTGACAGAGGTTATCGCAAAAGGCCAGCCCAATTCTTGTCCTACCGCAAGTTGAACAACAGGCACACATACAGTTGTGTGCGGTTCTCATATATAATGATGTTTAGCACTGACAGAGGCGATATCTATTACTAGTACTCAGTAAGTGAAGAGAAACTGTAACATATGGAAACACATTGTGTATTCTTTGTATTGATAACTTATAGACTAGTCTAAGTACTGCATTTTGTTATTTTTCATGAGAAATCATTGATGGCCCGACAATGATCATTTCATCACCTAGCAAAGGAAGTAATGGGGTATGCATTGGTCTAATTTTCCCTCATGTTAGAATTTATTACAGGTATATCGGTATTTTGAACACACCAATGAGGACATAAAAGGCCTCCTAGCTTGGTACTAGTATATACGAATAAACAATACAATGAATGAAAGTAGTTGGCACAATAAAAAAACTGCTGTAATGTATAACATTTTAATGTGTCTACTTACAAATTAAATCTTGAATCTATTACGGTTTGGTTTATTCAATCTAGATATGGACGTCGGTAACAGATAACAGCGTTATGATAGAATTGAACTTCCATTGTGGCTTTTGAGCCCCATACAAACAAATAGAAGGATCATCCTCATTATACACTAGAACCTTCCCAGTGACGGAGTTGTTTACAAGTGTTTCCCGTAGACTGAACAACGTCTAAACAAACAACCCCTCGTGTCATCAAGTACTTGCTAATGTGCTCGTTATATTTGCCTATCGTCATAAATAAATAAACAACCGCGTGGGTTCCCCTTTGTCTGAGACCCGGCATGTTTACGGGGGGTATGTTTTTCTTGGGGAGTTCCCACCAATACGCTAATGAGGCTGATTATGGGGTTCTAATCACTTGTTTATCGATTTAAAACACCCTCTAAACACCGCAATGGACCCTCGCACTCAGGTTCCCACCAATACGCTAATGAGGTTGATTATGGGGTTCTAATCACTTGTTTATCGATTTAAAACACGCCATAAACACCGCAATGGACCCTCGCACTCAGGGATTCATGGTTATATTTTGTGGATTTTTTTTGTGCCAATTCAAGGAAGTGTTTCACTGATCGAAAATATTAAAACTTGATACTTGGCATCCATAAATGATCACTTGTATGGCCAATAGGTGTTTTGATCAATGGCCATCATAAATATATACTGAAAAGTAGCTTTTAAGTTCAAAATAGGCAACATGAACTCAATATTGACATTGGCTGGCCTTGTTGAGTTTTAAACGTTTTATGACTTTCATTCGCGCGTTTATTTTCGTGATCCTCTGCCTTTGAATAAAGGTTTTGATCCAAAATTACATTGAGATAGGATTATACAAAGAATAAGTATTCTCTTTCTACATACAAGAATTCACAACCGTTTTTTAGCGTGTTGCTTTGAACGTTTTTCAAATATATAGCCACTGAAAGTGATAACGAGGGCAGCTTGTCTGATGTTTTGAATCCACGTGGGTAAGTCTTTACCTTGGGTCAGTTTTTTGACGAGTTACTAATCAGTTTCACAGACGACTGACACAAAACCATGTGTTATTTTATCGTCCCAGCTGGTTTGGAAATTATAGATATGGCAATGTAGATTTTTTCCCACATTTGGTTAGGATACAAAATCGGGAGGGGGTTGAGGGAGGGTGGGTGAATTATTGCTCCTACGGCCATTTAGTAAGGAAGGGGGGGATGTACCTATTGCGAGCAATCCAAAACAGATTTGAAGAAAGGTCAAAAGTTTAAGCGCCCGTTTTGTGAAGTTGTGTCGGAGACCTAGCCTCTACCAGGCTCCACAGGCCGCTGGAAAATAGAAGAAATTGGACGAATAGAGCCAATAGTACGCAAGGGTAGACGGCCGGCCAGAGGAGTTATTTTCTCGCCGCGTTTCTACTAGTATTTATATAATAGACCACCGCTCCGCGGAGCCTGGTAGAGGCTATCGGAGACCGTCGTGAGTTCCCGTAGGCCGACCGGCGACACAGTACGCGTTCGTCGGAGTTCGGGATGTTCCGGTGCCGAAGCGAGGTTCGGTAATTGGTCGGTAATTGGGAGCATCTGTACGAGGGAGGGATAGCGATGTAGTAGGGGAGTGTGGGAAAGTGATGGCCGGTGTGTTCGCAATAATGATACCGCCGGAGGTATTTTAGTGGGACACATGTGTACCCTGGACAGTGGGACGGACGGATAGTGTTAACTCTGTAAGATATATAGGCTAAGAAATGTTTTCTAGATCTCTTCAATTTTTGATAACCCTTATTGCAACACAACTATATGATACATAAAAAAATGTTACTTGTGACTGTGATCGCTATTTTGGTCTTGTTTACCTCAAATAGTGCATATAGATTACATACAGTCTTTCTGGTCTAATATTCTATAAGATTTATATGAAAGCTAGCCACCACAGAATCGACATAAAGTTAACCATAGCTTTGCGGTCAACTTGCAACAAAAAGTTTTGGAGTGAAATATCTAATTGCTTAAAAGATGACTCAACAACAATGTTACATTTCCTTCAAAAACATCAGTCCGCAATAAAATTAAGGGATTTAGTATGTACAGCAAAACCATACGGTGGTTCATAATCGGTGACTATGGACACACATGGCCTATCGTTACACTATAATGAGAAAATATCTAATTTTACCACACTTTCAGACTTTAAGTCGATATCAATATGTTTTTGCCATAACGATAAAATTGACTACCAGAGACCTGTTCTAAGGATTTTTTTCGCCGTGGCTTAATTCCCACAGGTCAGATCATATAGGTGTGCTTCTCCCACAAATACCGATCCATCAAACCCTTCATTTTACTAATCAATTTTCCCAAAGCGGATCGCCAGAATAAGTTTGGATTGGACCGTCGCTGTTCGATGACACATCTCACTACCCGGACTCATCCAACCCTTCGAGATAAGGGATTAGGGCGCGCCGAAAAACCCACAGTCGTAATGAACAATTTGTTTTCATTGATGGGGCAAAGAGAAAACGACGTTCCCGGAGCCAAGTCGGCCTGGGTTCAATCAGTACTAGTTATAAAGCCCCTGATTCTGTCGGCTTCAACTAGGCCGGGCTATTATACAACCTTTCACTTCTTATTTACTGTGTCTGCGACCGGGCTAGGTTCCCGGAAATCAATCACTATAAATTCCCGGACAAGCGGACAGAGAGTATTACTTTAAATGGAATGTGACGGGCGACGAGAGGACCGAATTGACAGGGATACAGAGGCTAATTACGTTAAAAATGGGATCTGGGCGTCGTTATGAGCGCCCAGCTCCTCAGAGCGATCCCTGATTACGTTATAAATGGTCGCAATTCGCCAATCGCTTGTTGCCGGTTAATAGAATGTAATGATTTTCCCATCTCGCGGCGGCCGGTAATCCAAGCCCGTGTATATTTCTCCCATCCGCCACCCATTGTGCGCGCTGTCAGTTTCACCTCAGATTTCACCGTCGCCATGGCAACCGGGGTAAAGAGCATCGATTTCTCCATCACACATTTCATTGGACGTCCTTACAAAGATCTCACGGGGCATTGTGAAAATCGGCTTAATGTATAACCGCGCACCCCGTATCTCGCCGTAGCCGGGCTCCATGATGAAGATTTTGGGAAGATGTTCTAATCAGATTGCCGTTTTTATGCGTACATCGCCCCCCGACTGTCACTTTCATTTCCACGTCACATCGGTTTCAATTTCGACCAATGGCCGAGCGCCAGGTGCAATGAACCCGACCCCGAAATCAAACACCACAAATTAACTAAACGCCATTTCCATTAGATTT